>NW_020862936.1:0-30375 GCF_003713205.1 Coffea eugenioides
AAGTGTCTCTTAATGGATTCAGATGTTGTGGAGTTTTGTTATCAAACAAACTTAATAGGAAAAACGCTTAATCCATTAAGTTTAAGTGCTTAATGGGGTTATCAAACACCACCCTTAGTTGCTCTTTCAAGCTGAACTGTTAACTTTAGTATAGAAGTTGTCTGAACAAAACCAAACTGGCTTGGTTATGTGAATTGGCAGTTCACTTGGGCAGTTTTCAACTATAGCAAAAAGCGCCATATTAATTAGCTCATTCTCTAGTTTGATTAGATTGGAAATGGAAAATACTCTATTACTTGATATAATATGGGATTGTGAGTGATTATAGAATAAAATCTAAATTGCGTTAAACATTTAACCTTGTTATATATGTGATATTGCCTTACGACCTCTATTTCTTTTGTTTCATGTATATTGATTTAATTTTCTGAAGATGGGATCTCATTGGAAACAAATATTGAATGATCTAGTATGACGTCTCTCATGTGTAAAGAAAGTTTAAACCTCTAGAGTTATAATATTAGTTCTACAATGATTTTCTATTCGAACTGTAGGAGCAGCAATTATAGGTATATATCTCCAAAAAGAAGGGACACCCATTTTAATATATTTTTATAAGAGGCTTAAAGTGCAAATGGTTTTGTACTTGACTCTGGATTTGTGTATTATCAATTCTTTACACGTTGCCGCATTTATTTATTTATTTTTTTTCACTTTATGGTCTGAGATGGTTCCTCACTAGACTGGCCAAAAGGTGGGGGGTCTTCAAGGGGAAGAGATAAGACAGCCGAGGAGGTGAGGTGAAGGGAGAGGAAAGAGTACCTGGCAAACCTTGAGGGAATCCAGTCTAACTTAATCCTTTTGTAGTTGGTTGAATACATTTTGATATTACGCATTCAAGTGAACCTTTTTAACTCTTATACCACAAGTAGGAAACTTTCTTACGTGATTTACACATTATTGGAAGACTAGCTGTATGCGAAACTTTTGTGTTTGGACGCATACTCATTGATTGTTGTATCGTATTGTTATATAAAAGATCAAAAAATTTTTGGAAGCAGATCTGGCCGTATTTAGAATGGTAAGGAAAACTGAGGATGACCTTTGAGAAGTGAGAGAAGTAATGATTAAAATAAGCTAAAAAAGAAAAAAAGGAAATAGGTTATGCTTCGTTCATCAGGTTCCTTGTGCATAAGATTTGTACATGTGCTAAATGGTTATCTTCTGGAATATGTGCTTGTAACAGTACATATTTCTGATTTACCGATTATTCTTGTGGAGATCCTCTTAGGTTAGTTTAACTAGACATATTACCAACAATATGGTAATAGCATTTTTTGGGGCTGATGTTATGCATCATTGTGGACTATTTTTTGTTATAGTTGTGTAGTTTATGGTTATGGTTATGGCTGATCTGTAGTTTTTAGTAACTTGTGGTCACTGTGGACTGTTTTTTGGTAATAGCTGGTAATAGCATTTTTTGGGGCTGATGTTATGCATCATTGTGGACTGTTTTTTGTTACGGTTGTGTAGTTTATGGTTATGGTTATGGCTGATGTGTAGTTTTTGGTAACTTGTGGTCATTGTGGACTGTTTTTTGGTAATAGCTGGTAATAACATTTTTTGGGGCTGATGTTATCCATCATTGTGGACTATTTTTTGTTATGGTTGTGTAGTTTATGGTTATGGTTATGGGACTGATGGTTGTGTAATAACATTTTTTGGGGCTGATGTTATGCATCATTGTTATCTGAACTTATTCTTTGGGAAATATCTAGGTATCATGTATATAGTGCTGTTAGTTTATCAATAGAGAGGTAAAAATCTGATTGTTCATCTGCAATAGTATATTATTTCCAAGTACAAGCGACAGACCATGCATGGATAGCAATCTTCTTTTTGCCTATGTAGTGACTTGAAAGAAATGAGTATAATGCAAAGGGGGCGTTTGTGAACTTTGATTGGTTTCACCTGTTTAGATGGTCTTCACTTTCACATTGTGAGGCAAATAGCTCATTCTCTTTGCACAGTTTAATCCTACAGAGGCATCGTTTCCTTCATGATTTATGAAGCATAAACTCCTAAAATCAAAGAGGGCTAGTACCTCCTGTATTCACACCTCGTACAATAAGTTGCTTTCTGTGTTTTAATATATAAACAACCAAAAGCATAAAGATTAAACAATAATTACTGTGGGAGTCCAATTTAATTGTTCAATAAGTTGAGCTATTTAAAGAAGAAGAAAGAAAATAAAAAAAAAACTGTTTTAGAGAGCTCTTTAGTTGAGCTTATGCAGTGTTGTATTTGTATAGATTGGACTGTGATTTCTAACTTTTTGCTGGTGTTGTAATATGTGGGCCCAAATTATATGAGGTTCTTAATGAATTGTAATTTTTGTCTTAATAATCTAAGTCTCATTACTTGTTCTTTATTACTGTACTCCTCCCCTTACCTACTTCTTTTACTCTTTATGACAGTAAATCTATTCATAGAGCTTTTGAAAGAATATCTATGGTTATGGTGAAGAATGTGAAGACAAAATGCCGTGATGCGGATCACGGGGATGCAATAATTAACTTCAACTTGGTCAAGATCCTATTGGTCCACATTGGCGTCCGATGACAAGATCACAGATCCAGAGTGTGAAGGAAGCTTTACGAGCCTTGCATCATTCACCATACAATAAGGACACTAAGTTTGAAGATTTGAGACCATTGAAGACTTGTTCACTTGTACGTTTGAAGTAAGGGAGTGATCTGCATACTTGTTAGCTTAGTTGTAGTTGTTTTAAGACTGTCCCGATTTAGTAGTGGTAGCGTTGAGTATTTTATTACTTATTGGGCCTTATCGGAAAGCCTTAAAGAGCTGGCTCTTTAAGCTCTTTGTGCGGACCGAATTTCTTCCAGGTTTATGTGGGCCGGATTTTTGCCCTAGTTTTAGCCTATAAAAGGCACCTCTTGTAAGAGTAAAGGACAGATTATTACAACCAGAAATCGTGAGGAATTTTCCTTCAAGTTCTTAATCGAACTTACTCTTGAATTCTTGAGTTATGGCTTAGGATTCAAATCGGACTTTATCGATTAGCTTGTTCCCTAATCGTGGTGTCGTTTCATCCATCCTTATTTGTTTAAGGTTGCTGATTACCTTTGTGTGTCAGAGGTCTTGAGTTCATGAGAACAATCGAGTTCAATTTCTGTTGGGAGAAAAGATCCAACTCTGATAATTACAAGGTTGGGAGGTTCTAGGAGGGTCTTCCCCTAGGGTTGCCTATATCAGTTGGTAATCAGAGCATCAGGTTAATTCTCTTTTAATTGAAGTTGTTCAAATCTTGTTAGTTTGTGTCTTTTGTCAAAAAAACAAAAAAGACTGTAGCGATTACTGTTCATCGTTACTGTTCCGAATTACTGTTCATCGTACTGTAGCGTACTGTTCATGTTACTGTTCATCCGAGTAAAAAACAAAAAAACTGTTTGGGTGTTGTCTTTTTGTGTTTTCTGTCCAAGTTCTTGGATTTGTTATACTTGTGTTTGGGTTGTTAGGGTTTAAAGACAAAAAAAAAAAAAGAGTCACGTACCTTATATTGTTTAGTGTTCAAGTTGCTAGAGTATTGCTGGAATTTTCTTTTGAATATTGCTGAAATTCTGTTTTGCCTATTTCTTGAGAATTGGTTGTTGTTTTTGCAAACCCTAGACACCGCAACATAATTTGGGGAAATTCTTGTGTTTCTTGAACAAATTCTTGAAGTTCTTGGACCACCAAGTCTTGTTTTGAAAATTCTTGAACAATAAACCAAGAACTAGGGTTTTCTTGGAATTGGCATAACCTTTCATCCGTTTTCTTGAACTTGTTGGTGTGATCTGAATTTGTGTTCCTTGAAGAGCCGAAAAAAAAGAAAGAAAAAAAAAACGGAAGAAGAGAAGGAATTGGCTCTCATACAAAGGAAATCAAGTTTCCAAAAAAAAATTCGCGAGTTTCCAATTCTTGGTGGGTTCCCAAATCTTGGTTAATCTCCAAATCTTGGTTGATTTCCCAAAACTTGAGTTTCCTAATCTTGATTGGTTTCCAACTCTTGAGTTCCAATCTTGATTGAATTCCAAAGACCCTAAACGACCTCACCAGCCCCAAACACACCCAATTCCGTTTTCAAAACCAAACCAAACACCTTAGCCCAAATCGCCTTGGGAGTTCTTGAGTTTCTAAAATCGGTTGAGCTAGTTTTGCGATCCGATTTGACTGAAATTTGAGGACTGGTTCGTACATTCTTTGAGCACCCCAAAAGCACCATTTATACTCCAAAATACTGACCGGAAACTAAGCAAAGCAACAGCTCAAAAAAAAAAAAAGTTCCAGCTTCAGGTAGAGTTTTTGTTTTCTAGGATTTCGCAAAAAAAATTCTGCTTTGTGTCTTATTACTTATAGGGTAATTAATTCTGGAATTTTTGAGAGTTGAGTTATTTTAAGAACTTCGAGAAGGAAAATTAAGAGTGAGTGTGTTTTCTTGAGTGATACACGAGTGCTTTGCAAGGTAGACTAGGATACATTTGTTTTGCAGGTTTGACAATATGTCTCAAGAGGGGAACATGGCCGAGCCGTCTGAGACCGACGTGTCACTCAAATTGGTGCTCCAAACCCTCCAACAACTATCCGACAGGGTGGCTGCCATTGAGATGCGAGGTACTGGAGATATTCCCAATAGGGCTTCAAGTGCTCAGAGTGTTGAGCATGATGCGGATGATGAGGGGTATCATTCTAACACCTCATTCCGATCAAAGAAAAGCCACAGGGAAGTGAGGGAAGGTCGAGACCGACCTAGGAGAACCGATGACAATCTTGGTTCCATCAAGACTAAGATGCCTACCTTTCATGGGAAAAATGATCCTGAAGCTTACTTGGATTGGGTTAGGCGAGTTGAGCAAGTGTTTGAAGTCCACAATTACTCCGAAGAGAAAAAGGTGAAACTTGCAGCTATTGAATTTCAAGATTATGCATCTATTTGGTGGGAGCAAGTATGTGCCACAAGAAGGAGAAATAGGGAACAACCGATTGCCACTTGGACTGAAATGAAGCAAGTGATGAGGAAACGATTTGTACCCTTCCATTATACCACGGACTTGTACAATCGAGAGAACGAACATAAACTCAAGCAAGAGAATGAATCTCTCAAGAGGAGGGGTTCCAGGCAATCTACCTCTTTAAACCCGGTTTATGCAAGAGGTGATAAGAAGGTTCATTCAGCATTTTCTAAGACTAAACTTAGAGTTGAACCACCTCATGCGGAGTCATTTTGGGAGACATATCAACGTCTTCTCCACCAAAAACAAATGGAGTCAAATGGAAGCTATCAAAGTGAGTTTTCTAAGAAGGAGATAGCTGACCCTATTCCCAACAAAGGAGTATCTCATCCTATTGAACCATTTGTTGAGGAGGTTGATGATGAGAAAACAATCGAAGGCGTTACACTAGATAAAGAGATGGAAAAATCTGATGAGATGAGTGGTAAAAAGGAAGAAAAGAGAGAAAGTGAGACGATTGTGAGCAAAAATGTGAGGGCTTATTGTTTTTCTAACGAACTTACCTTTGCTTTATTTAGTGTTTCTTCATTTGTGCAGATTAAGCAAAGTCAAGTGAAGTTAGTCATGCCATGCTCCATTCCAAAGTCACTTGTACAATTCACTAGTTTCCATGGAGTTTGTCTTTTAGGAATTGAATCTATTTGGAATCATCTCATGGAACAATTTCAATTCAAATCTGTCCATACCAAAGGGGAATCACGTCAAATCCACCATGAAGGGAGAATTTCGAAATTTGACTCTCATTTGCTACCTATGGGTCATTCATCATCTTTACCTTCTTTTGAGTATAATTTCCATCCTAACACTTGTATTTCTTATCCAGATTTTGAAGAAAAGTGTAAAAGGCTAGCAATGCCTTCTCAAATTGAATCAATTGGTGAAAGGAATGATGAAGTGTCAAAGGGAGTTTTCACACTTAAAACTTGTTCTATACCTTCTTACCATTTAGTTGATAATGTACCATTACTTCTTTACCCGATTTCAAATTTGTTTCAAGTTGAAGTTTATTTTGTTTTTGTAGGTTGTAAAGCTGTCCACAATTTTCCAGTTTTGATTCAAGACTTACAACCTGATTTTGTGCTTATTCCAACTAAATGTGGTGATCTTTCATATTTATTCACTCCGCCAAAAGCTGGTGGCCAAGTGCTCAATTTGTCAACTTCAACTTGTGCTAGTTCGAGTAACTCTCATGAAGTGGAATTCAATTGTTTGCTACCTTATATGTTGGAAGATGAGAAATTGTGTGTCACGCAAGATCCCAAAGCTGTCCTTCACAAGTTGTTTAGTGCCTCATCCATGCAACAAGTTACTCCCATTTTATCCAAGCAAGATGATTCAAATCAATGTCAACTAGTGCTGGATTTTACACCTTTGCACAATCAAGGTGTCAATGTGAAGATCCATGGCCAAAGACTAATTAGAGAGTTTTGGATTGCCACTTGGGATTTTCACACGCCTTACACAAGCTCTTTCCTACCTTGGCGCATGTCCTTGTTTGAGCGCTTCCCGAAGCTGACCAAACGACATGCAACATGGCTCGTAGTCATTCGTCTACTTCCAACACTGCTGTTCTTTAAGCGCACCATCGATTTGTTGACAACTCACTTTCAAGAGGAGACTTTGAAGATTCGAGGACGAATCTTTTCGAGGAAAGAGGGAATGATGCGGATACGGGTGTGCAATAATTAACTTCAACCTTGGGTCAAGGATCCTTTGGTCCACATTGGCGGTCCGATGACAAGATCAAGATCCAAGAGGGTGAAGGAAGCTTTACGAGCCTTGATCATTCACCATACAAGTAAGGAACAAGCTAAGTTTGAAGATTTGATGGACCATGAAGTTACTTTGTTCACTTGTACGTTTGAAGTAAAGGAGTGATCTCATACTTGTTAGCTTAGTTGGTAGTTGTTTTAAGACTGTCCCGTTTAGTAGTTGTTAGGCGTTGAGTATTTTATTACTTATCGGGCCTTATCGGAAAGCCTTAAAGAGCTAGCTCTTTAAGCTCTTTTATGCGGACCGAATCTCTTCCAGGTTTATGTGGGCCGGATTTTGCCCTAGTTTTAGCCTATAAAAAGGCACCTCTTGTAAGAGTAAAGCACAGATTATTACAACCAGAAATCATGAGGAATTTTCCTTCAAGTTCTTAATCGAACTTACTCTTGAATTCTTGAGTTATGGCTTAGGATTCAAATCAGACTTTATCGATTAGCTTGTTCCCTAATCGTGGTGTCGTTTCATCCATCCTTATTTGCTTAAGGTTGCTGATTACCTTTGTGTGTCAGAGGTCTTGAGTTCATGAGAACAATCGAGTTCAATTTCTGTTGGGAGAAAAGATCCAACTCTGATAATTACAAGGTTGGGAGGTTCTAGGAGGGTCTTCCCCTAGGGTTGCCTATATCATTGCCTTTTGCTCATGGAGTGGTTCATTTAGATGTTCTTCAATTTCTTAAACTGTGATTGCTTTTGTAAATGTACCTTATGTACAAGTGATATTTTGGACAAACGTTATTTTTGTAGGCATTAGTTGGGTAATGTACACTTGAATTTGGCATTTGAGAATGCTATATTATTACCATGTAATCTAATGCAAATACTTTTGGTTATCAATCGTTCATGTTTATTTGTATGGTTTGTTTAAAATCAATGATTTAGCAATGATTACAGGCCAAATTATGACTATTAAGCTATTGAGAAATTATCTAATGACAAAAAAAAGTTGTCACAAAATAGAAACAATTAAACAACAACCTTTATAACATTGGCAAAATTAGGGTTTTAACCCAACTTGCTAATCTATTGGAACCCAACTTAAGCTTTCTAATCTATTGGAACACTAGAGGGTTTACTAGTCTGAGGTTGTCTACCTTTTGAACTTATTTAACCAATATAAAATGGATCAAATCCTATACTTACCCGCACGAAAACATACACACTAGCATAACTAACTTTAACCACCACTCGAACTTATGATTAATACAAAAACTAGGGTTTCAATCCTAACCCCAACTCAGGGTTTTCTAATTAACCCTAAAACCCAAATTTTACCGCACAAATAATGAATATCACCTAATATCAAACTTAAGAACTGACCGGGATCTCACAGCATCCATGTAGGAAATATTCAAACGTGATAAATTTAAGAGTTAGATTAGAAATTTTTTTTGACTAAATCTTGCAACTAGTTTAGACTAAGTTGTAAGGGTATCTTAGATTTGAGTCAATCAAACATTTGCCTTTCCTTTCTTCAATCGTGACTCCCGAACTTAGTACGAATTCAAGAAGCACCACTCACACCTGATTTGATCGGTTCTACCATCAGTTTTGACAAAGGGATCTGTCTAAACAAAATTTCGATGAAGATACCAATTATTGAAGTTTGGGAAAGATTGTCAAATGATAAGGATATCATTTATATTCCACAACTTAAGCAAACAGCTTTAGTTACCCCTCAATACGAGGAGTGACTCAGAGACTTTAATACTAAGCGACCACTAATGAAACAAGACGAGAAAGTCAAGAAATTAATGGCTATCATTGAGTCGAATGATAGAGCAAATGCACAGTTGAGGCAATCTGTGGAAGTGAACAAGGGTTTGGCAGAGAAGAATAAAAGACTGTGTGAAGAGATACAAGAAAAATATCAGGAGTTGAAAAGAAAGTGTGACAAGCTGTATGATCAAGTTAAACACATGCAAAACCCCTATTCTAGAGAGTCAAAAGATGCTGTAATAGATAGATTTAGAAAATTTAATGATCTTGTAAGAAATCACCTTCGAAAAGGGATATAGATGATGTATGAGATTTTAAAGTTCATCAATAAAGTGATCATTATTGTTTACAAAGTTATTTCTGAAACACGAGTTTTGTGAACAAGCCTCACTACAAAGGTGTTGCGTCATACTAGGCTGACCCTTGGCAGATAGGGCTTCCTATAGGACATGCATCCGAATTATTTAAATACTTTCTAACTCTTTTCTTTTTCTTCTTTTTGAAATAAAAGCTCAGCAGATTTAGTCAAGAATAAATTTCTAAACTAGTTTATCCTCTATACTCTCAGGTATTTTTGAACATAACTTCACGAAAAAGGTCCATCATCACCAGGTCTTGAAGTAGAGTCTTGAGGCAGCCTATAAACATGAGTTTAGTGACAAAAACTTCGAAAAGATCTGTAATAGTTATGTCATCGAATTTCATAGCATTGGGATCTCAGTTAAATGAGGTATTCGGCAAGTTCAATGAGTTGAGTGCTGAAATGGCCGCGTAAAGGCATGTAATTGATCAATTGGTTGCAAATAATAGTGGTAGTGATGTCCCGAACGATCAGAAACCTATTGATAATCACCCACCTGTATAGAATAATCAACCGCCTCACACATCTAATATCCAAACAACTTTTCTTCCACTCTTTACTAGCCCTCTTGAAAATTTCTTTTTCCGACTAAATCCGAATTTGTCTCATATGCTCTCGAATTATGTATTGATGAACCCAACCAGCAGCCAAATTCCTCAAATTCATTCACAAATCAATTTGAACATTTCCTCCAACCCTCAAGGACCCTACCACCATATTATAGAGTCTTTTGTGTTGGATACTGCCTCTCAAGAGAAGGATGCGATGGAAAAACAACCCATACCTATTGACAAAAACCTATTGAGAAAGTTGGATGAATTTGATGAATTTATGAAGAAAAATCAAGGATTGAGCAGGCATGGTATTTTGGACTATGATGAATTGTGTCTTTTCGCAGATATTCAACTGTCATTAGGATTCAAAATCCCCAAATTCAATAAGTATGATGGAACTGAAAATTCTAAAACGTATCTCAAGATGTTTGCCAACAAGTTAAGTAAATCCGTGGATGATGAAAATTTACCTATACATCTATTTTCGAAAAGTTTGGAGGGAGATGCTCTGGAATGGTACTCAAATTTGAAGCCTGGAGAGGTCGAAACCTGGTTGGATTTGTCAATAGTTTTGTAAAACAATATGAATTCAACTATGAGTTGGCACCGATGCGAACAACACTGGATGGTATCAAGAGAAAGCCATCGAAAGATCACGAGACCTGTGCAAAGCGGTGGAAAAAGTTAGCTCCCAAAATAAAGCCTCCTATGACTAAGGAGGAGATTGTTCGTACTTTTATCAAAACTGATGACCCACCCTATTTTGAAGAGATTTTTCGCATGACTGGAAGTTCATTTGCTACTTTCATTAACAAGTTGAAGGAGTATGATGAATTTGTCAAAATAGGGAAGATTGTTAATGTATCAGCATTGAAGTTGCAATTGGATGCCCTACAGAATCAAAGCAATAATGGAAAAAAGCCCCCGTTAGAGAAGAAAGAAGGGAAAACTACTTTTATATGGGATCAAGGCCCGTCCTTTAGACCTAGCGTTCAAAACCATCTCACCTATTCTATCCCTTACCCATATTACCCTAACCCTCAACCGGTTTACTACACTACTATCCAATTCTATCATTCTCGGCCAAATCACTTGAATACCTTATCGTTACCTCCAACCTCACAACCTGTCTTTCAAAATCACCCTTGTCCTATTTATCATTCCAGATTAACCCTACAAAACAATAACCCCACTCAAAACCTTTTTCAAACCAGCAGAATTCAAACTCAAAAGTAATTTCAAATCTTTACCAACTTGACTCGACCCGTTGATCAATTTTATGAGTAATTAAAAGCAACTGAAAAAATTGGCATCGTTCCTCCCAAACTATGAGACCTCGAAATTTTACTTGTCATTATAACCCTTATGTGAACTCACTTACCTTTGATTCTTGGTTGCTTTAATGGTTGAATTTGAGTCAAGGGAGTGAATTTTGTTAAGAAAAGTTTCATAATCTCAAGTTGTTAGAAAATCTAGAAATTTTCGTAGGAGGCTCTGCGCAGCTTTGGGAAATTGGCTATAACTTCGTATAGGAAAGTCGGAATTGAGTTCCGTTTGTTGCGTTTGAAACCAGACTCATAGATCTTCCGACGGAGTAAAATTCAGAGTTTTATTCAATCTCTATAAATTCCAGAAAATTGGCAAAGTTGACTGAAAATTCTGCCCTGCACAAGTAAACATAGGAATGTTGTAGTAGCTTATGGCTCAATTTGGAACAACTTATGGGCTAAATTTCTTTGAGGTGTTTCCTAAAGATTATTAGTATTTGAAGTCTAGTTTTTAACGTGCCAATTTGTATGAATTTTTTATAACTATAATTCAAGTTATGATTTTTCTAAAGGAATGGCATAAGTTTGGGGTTTTGGTGCATATTAGGATTTTTGGTCTGTTTTTTGGTGCATTTTGGCCGTGTGATCACTTGGTACGGTGTGTGTACTAAATTTGGTGGTTAAAAGTGAGTTTTAGATAAAAAAAAAAGTGTGTGATTAGAAGTGATAATAATAAGTTAGTGAACCTTATGTAAAAACACAAGTATGTGCGAGTTAAGGAAAAACGGCTCGAACCAACATGCACCGTTTGCTACCGATTGAGTGCACCACTTGAACACTACTTTATTACCTTAATCTCCTTGGTTTTAAATGAGCTCATTAGCCCTTAAGTAACCCCTAAACCATCCGAAAATGTTGGCTAAAGAAAAGGAAGAAAGAAAAAAGAACAAGAGGACAAATGGTGGCTTGACAAGTGTTGGCCAACCAAGTTTGACCAACAAACTTTCCTATCTTCTTAACTTTGTTTTGGACCAAAAATTCCTGCACTTTTTGTTCATCTTGGCCATGAGTTTGAGAGGAAAAATAAGAGAGAAAAGTTCATCTTCAATCCCAACTTCATGCTTGAATCTTGAGTTTCAATCCATAAGCTTCCAAAATACTCCATAAAAGTAATTCACTAGGGAAGATTAAGGGCTTGAGTGGAGAGATTTTTGGAGGAAAAGCACTAAGCTTCCATCTTTCTTGAGGTTTGAAGGTACTTTTGGCAAGAAGCTACTTTATTTCTTTAATCTTGCACTTGAATGAGATTATGCTTTCTTGTAGTAGGTTTTATGGAAGATTTTGTAGTTTTGGTGGTGATTCATGAAATTTTAGCTAGCGTTTGATAATTTTAAGCCTTGATTATGTTTTTTGACTTTCAAATGTTGGTAATGAGTTTGGATATGGGATTTGTGAGATGATTAGTGGCTTGATTGTGATTTTTAGCCTTAAAAGTTGAATTTCCAGCTTTGATAGTGGAATCGGCCCTGTTTTTCCACTGCATGTTCGTCCATGAGAGAGGCCAAATCAGGTCTTGCTCAAAACATGAAAGTTGTAGATAATGAGTTAACTATATGCTTGTAAATTTTGCAACTCAATCGGAGCATTTTTTCTTGTGAAATGACTAAAATACCCCTGACTGCCCAAATGCTCAGTTTAACTGACAGTTTTCTATTTTCTCTGAGATTTCGATTTTTGACCTTGAAAATGCAATAACTGGGTATCGATGTCTTCATAGGAAATGTAGGTATCTGTCTTAGCTTCGAAAATCCATAAAATTTACCCTAATCCGATAAGCGTAGCTTCAGTTGTGACAAAAACGCCGGAAGATGTCTAACCAGTTATTTAGCTATTTGTCTTTAAAACTAGTTTCCAGCTTTGGTCTCGGTGGTTTCATTGTTAGAATTGACTTGTAATTGGATGATTTTGAGCCTAGTTGAAGAGCTATATTGTTAAGCTTGCTTATATGTTGAATTTGGACTGAGTTGAAGAAAAAATGAAGTCATAAATGGCTGAAAAATAGCGAAATACAAAGGGCATGCTGCCCAAATTTCTATTACTTGCTCTTATGAATATTAGTGAGATGTGAGGTTTGAGTTTAGGGCCTGTTGGATCTTAAATTACATTTACTCACTTCAATTTGGGATTGGTTATTCTTAGGGTTTGTCGGTGATCAAGGGCATAATCCGGAAGGAAACTTTTGACGTTAATTTGGCTTAGACTGGTGAGTGTTCCTTGTGTGTTTGTTCAATAAGTGACTATGTGACTATTTGTGAATGTTAAATGCTTTTCAAGGATTGCTAAATGAATTTTCGTTGGGCGAGTGTGTACTTTATCGCATTTGACCCAAGCCAAAGTGAATTTTCAATGATTGAATGCTATTTGTGCATGAATGTAAGCCTTTTGACTGAACTGGGCCCTTACCCTTCGTTGCCAGTCGACTCGAGCCAGAAGCGGACTCGGTCGGGCAGCTGGTGACCCTGGGACAGTGTTTTGGTATTCTCGAGTATGACCATGAAGATTGGTAAAGGACTGGCCAGAGAATTGGCTAGTGGCGGGAAATGAAATGAATGAATGAATGTCAAGAACATTAGAGGAGTTTTCATTTGCAAATGTTTTCTAATGTTGGAGGAATAAGGAAAATGGTTGGCGAACGAATGAACGAATGGTTCCTTGTGAGCATGTATCCTTTTAATGAGTGGGTTATTATTGCTTTTGTATGTTAAAGATTTTCTGGATTATTTTCTATTAGGTGATTAATGTTCTGGATTTAATTGTTCGATTATGTGTATGGAACCTTACTGGACTTTTAACTCATTCCTTTAGTTTTATTTTCCTTACAGGGGATACGAGCGAGGCGTGAGACTTGTACAGGCTAGCATAGTCTAGTTTTTTTGGATTTTACAATTGTACTCGCGCTAGTGCTCGACTAGGGTTGGTTGCACCTGGATTGTAAACACCTTGATATATTTGAGCGTGTATAAGCCTTGTAGTTGGATTTGAGCATCAATGTATATGTTAAGTTTGGAATCATTGTTTTATTTCTTTTCTATGGTTGTAAGTTCTTTTCTTGAGTTAAACGTGAGTGAGTCCTGGCGAGAGTTGGGCAGGTGACTCGCAAAACCCAAGGGTACGCCCTAGGGGGAGGTGGGGTCGACACAGGTGGTATCAGAGCTGCTTCGCGTGGTCTCTGCGTGGAGTGAGCTTGGGCCAAGTGGTGATATGGTCCCGATTATGTGAATAAGTGTAAAGGACTAAGTGCTCTTCTTGGACGTAAGCTATGAATCATGCCTGTTATAAGTGGAAATCCCTTATCATGGATAGATATGTACGTTAGGTAGGAATCTCTAGTAGGGGTGATTTACTCTTGGGTCCGGCCGGCTCGAGATGTGAATTATCTTATTATGGATTCTTGTGCTTGAGTACCAAATAGTGGAGAGCACTAGAATAAGGGTCTATATCTTGATTGCACTTGAGGTAAGTTTGTGGTAGCACTATAAGTGAGAAAAATCCACTTCAAAATTGGAGAAAAATCCTGTAGCATCAAGTTTTGTCCAAGCAAAGGCTGGAATTTCGAGGACGAAATTCTTTTAAGGGGGAGAGAGTGTGAGACCCCGAAATTTTACTTGTCTTTATAACCCTTATGTGAACTCACTTACCTTTGATTCTTGGTTGCTTTAATGGTTAAATTTGAGTCAAGGGAGTGAATTTTGTTAAGAAAAGTTTCATAATCTCAAGTTGTTAGAAAATCTAGAAATTGTCGTAGGAGGCTCTGCGCAGCTTTGGAAAATTGGCTATAACTTCGTATAGGAAAGTCGGAATTGAGTTCCGTTTGTTACGTTTGAAACTAGACTCATAGATCTTCCGAAGGAGTAAAATTCAGAGTTTGATTCAATCTCTATAAATTTCAGAAAATTGGCAAAGTTGACTGAAAATTCTGCCATGCACAAGTAAACATAGGAATGTTGTAGTAGCTTATGGCTCAATTTGGAACAACTTATCAGCTAAATTTCTTTGAGGTGTTTCCTAAAGATTATTAGTATTTGAAGTCTAGTTTTTAACGTGCCAAGTTGTATGAATTTTTTATATCTATAATTCAAGTTATGATTTTTCTAAAGGAATGGCATAAGTTTGGGGTTTTGGTGCATACTAGGATTTTTGGTGTGTTTTTTGGTGCATTTTGGCCGTGTGATCACTTGGTGCGGTGTGTGTACTAAATTTGGTGGTTAAAAGTGAGTTTTAGATAAGAAAAAAGTGTGTGATTAGAAGTGATAATAATAAGTTAGTGAACCTTTTGTAAAAACACAAGTATGTGCGAGTTAAGGAAAAACGACTCGAACCGACATGCACCGTTTGCTACCGATTGAGTGCACCACTTGAACACTACTTTATTACCTTAATCTCCTTGGTTTTAAATGAGCTCATTAGCCCTTAAGTAACCCCTAAACCAGCCGAAAATGTTGACTAAAGAAAAGGAAGAAAGAAAAAAGAACAAGAGGACAAATGGTGGCTTGACAAGTGTTGGCCAACCAAGTTTGACCAACAAACTTTCCTATCTTCTTAACTTTGTTTTGGACCAAAAATTCCTGCACTTTTTTGTTCATCTTGGCCGTGAGTTTGAGAGGAAAAATAAGAGAGAAAAGTTCATCTTCAATCCCAACTTCATGCTTGAATCTTGAGTTTCAATCCATAAGCTTGCAAAATACTCCATAAAAGTAATTCACTAGGGAAGATTAAGGGCTTGAGTGGAGAGATTTTTGGAGGAAAAGCACTAAGCTTCCATCTTTCTTGAGGTTTGAAGGTACTTTTGGCAAGAAGCTACTTTATTTCTTTAATCTTGCACTTGAATGAGATTATGCTTTCTTGTAGTAGGTTTTATGGAAGATTTTGTAGTTTTGGTGGTGATTCATGAAATTTTAGCTAGGGTTTGATAATTTTAAGCCTTGATTATGTTGTTTGACTTTCAAATGTTGGTAATGAGTTTGGATATGGGATTTGTGAGATGATTAGTGGCTTGATTGTGATTTTTAGCCTTAAAAGTTGAATTTCCAGCTTTGATAGTGGAATCGGCCCTGTTTTTCCACTGCATGTTCGTCCATGAGAGAGGCCAAATCAGGTCTTGCTCAAAACATGAAAGTTGTAGATAATTGAGTTAACTATATGCTTGTAAATTTTGCAACTCAATCGGAGCATTTTTTCTTGTGAAATGACTAAAATACCCCTGACTGCCCAAATGCTCAGTTTAACTGACAGTTTTCTATTTTCTCTGAGATTTCGATTTTTGACCTTGAAAATGCAATAACTGGGTATCGATGTCTTCATAGGAAATGTAGGTATCTGTCTTAGCTTTGAAACTCCATAAAATTTACCCTAATCCGATAAGCGTAGCTTCAGTTGTGTCAAAAACGCCGGAAGATGTCTAACCAGTTATTTAGCTATTTGTCTTTAAAACTAGTTTCCAGCTTTGGTCTCGGTGGTTTCATTGTTAGAATTGACTTGTAATTGGATGATTTTGAGCCTAGTTGAAGAGCTATATTGTTAAGCTTGCTTGGGCTGAGTTGAGGAAAAAATGAAGTCATAAATGGCTGGAAAATAGTGAAATACAAAGGGCATATTGCCTAAATTTCTATTACTTGCTCTTATGAATATTAGTGAGATGTAAGGTTTGAGTTTAGGGTCAGTTGGATCTTAAATTACATTTACTCACTTTAATTTGGGATTGGTTATTCTTAGAGTTTGTCGGTGATCAAGGGCATAATCCGGAAGGAAACTTTTGACGTTATTTTGGCTTAAATTGGTGAGTGTTCCTTGTGTGTTTGTACAATAAGTGACTATGTGACTATTTGTGAATGTTAAATGCTTTCCAAGGATTGCTAAATGGATTTTCGTTGGACGAGTGTGTACTTGATCGTACTCGACCCAAGCCAAAGTGAATTTTCAATGATTGAATGCTATTTGTGCATGAATATAAGCCTTTTGGCTGAACTGGGCCCTTGCACTTCGTTGCCAATCAACTCGAGCCAGAAGCGGATTCGATCGGGCATCTGGTGATATTGGGGCAGTTTTTTGGTATACTCGAGTATGACCACGAAGGTTGGTGGAGAGCTGGCCAGTGAATTGGCTGGTGGGGGGAAATGAAATGAATGAATGAATGTCAAGAACATTGGAGGAGTTTTCACTTGCAAATGTTTTCTAATGTTGGAGGAATAAGGAAAATGGTTGGCGAACGAATGAACGAATGGCTCCTCGTAAGCATGTATCCTTTTAATGAGTGGGTTATTATTGCTTTTATATGTTAAATGTTTTTTGGATTATTTGCTATTAAATGATTAATGTTCTGGATTTAATTGCTCGATTATGTGTATGGAACCTCATTGGGCTTTTAGCTCATTCCTTTAGTTTTATTTTCCTTACAGGGGATACGAGGGAAGCGTGAAACTTGTACAGGCTAGTGTAGTCTAGTTTTTTTGGATTTTACAATTGTACTCGCGCTAGTGTAGTCTAGTTTTTTTTGTTTCACTGCTATGACCGTGTCCGCGACTACGTCTCTTTTTTTTTTTTTCCCCCTCTCTCTTTTCTTTCCAAAAAGGGTACTTTAATGCATGAATGCAATAAATTGACTAAAATAACAAAATCTATCATACCAATTACACAAATAACATATCGCTCATAACACGCCATATTAAAAGACGGATAAGCAAGTACACAAATACATATCAAGTTGGACAGATAACCATGTATACAAACACATATACAAGCACATATACTAACGTCAGGTGGTCGTAATATACGGACGAACCAAAAGGAAAAGGTAAAGTCGCCCCAGTATCAGCCCGTCTGGTCTCTCATGTCATTTACTATCCAAAATAAATGTCCATTGATCTCTTGCTGTAAGTGCCCGGTGCAACCCAATGAGTACAAACAAATTCACAATGATGCACAAAGATATATCAAATTTAAGCACAATAAAGAAAACTTAATTAAAGAGAAAGGATAAGAAATGCAAACCAAATATCAAACCAATAGCCTCTTCAATTGATGGCGATGCTAACCAAGATGTACAAGTGAAGGCTCACTCCTTCCTCACCCCAAACACACTTTGGTTGAGCCAAGGAGTTTTACAACAATTCTAGTTAACCCTCAATAACCTACACTTGAAAGATCACTCACCCAATTAAGAACTATTTTATACAAATGAGGCAACCTTCACCAAGGTTTTACCACTTCAAGTGATAGGTTCACCTTCACTAAGGTTTTACTTCTCCTAGAGAGTAACCTTCACTTGAGCAACCTCACAACCCAACTTTCCCAACCCCTTATACAACCAACAAAGAATATTTCTACTCAAAGATCTCACTTGTAAGCTTGTATATAGTGTTGGCAAAAGGTTCGTGTCTTCTTGTGTTTTGGGGTATTTATAGAAGGTGAGAAATGGCTCCAAAAGGCTCTCCAACGGTCAAATATTAAATGCTGTCGAAACTAGCCGTTGGCCTGTCGGACGTCCGACAGCTTAGTCATCGTCCGATCCCATCGTCTGAAAATCAGTCAAGTTGTTGTTCGGACGTCCGATGGGATTTTATCGTCCGAGCTTCTGTGTCCGAACGTCGTCCAGAGAGTTATCAAATATTCGTGGAATTTTTAGGACGTCCGACACGATCGATGTGCGTCCGAGGAGTGCGTCCGATCCATCCGGACGTCCGATGCTTCCTCACGAGCGTCCGACAGAATTTCCTTCTTGATGTTCTTCATCCTTTCGGACGTCCGATAGCTTCCTTTCGGACGTCCCACATGAGTGCCCTGTTTTTGCTTCTTCTTTTGTGCCACAAGAATCTGTTCTAACAAATTGCTCACATAAAAACATTAGCCCAAATCTACATTTTGGTTTGTTAATCATCAAAACCAAGGATTGATCGACCAAGGTCAACAATCTCCCCCTTTTTGATGATGACAAACAAAATGAAGATTTCTTTGATCAAATAAGTTCAAATAAAACTCCCCCTTAGAAAATGCCAACATACAAAGAAATTTCAATAAATCCTACTCCCCCTTTTGACATCAATCAAAAAGCAAACTCCCCCTTTATTTTCCAAATCAAGACCATATAGAATGACAAAACTGTCATGATACCAATTGTAAGTTTGTCATGATACCAATTGTAAGTTTTTATAGGGTTCTTGGGAGTTAGTACAACATGATCTAGCAATCCACATGGATTTCATACCTTTTCTCATATTTTTCTTTACATAGCAATCATTTTGCATATGTCCAAATTGACAACAAAAGTGACACATGATAGAAGTATTTTGCACATAAGTGGATTTAATGCAACTAATTTTCTTACTTCTTATCATAGCAAACTTATTTGTGCCTTGAAAATATTTGCTTTCTTTTGTTTGAGAAAACTTTTGTTTTTCATTTTGGAGAAACTCGTTCAAGTCATTAATTCTTTTCTTTAACAAATTTTGTTCATCCAATATTTTTCCATAAAACTTTGTTTTCTCTTCCAACTTCCTTTTCAAATTATTTTTGCAATCAAAAACATTTTTTTGATTTTTTAAATCATCATTTTCCATTCTCAAACATTTGTTTTCCTGAAAAAGTTTGGAGTTTTCTTCAAACAAATCATTTATTTTTGTATTCAAATCTTTATTTTTAGCATAAGATTTTCTCAAACTTTTATGCATTTTAATCATAAGAATTTTCACATCATCAACTTCATTAGCTTCATCACAAGAAGAGTGATAAGAATTTACCTCATCTTCTCCAAAGGCCATTAGTGCCATTTGTGCCAACTCTTCTTTTTCTCTTTTTGAATTGTATTCATCCCATGTAATTCTGCAATCTCCTCTTGAACTTCTCTTGTTGAAGATCTTCTTGAAACTTTTGATGTGAGGAGTTATATCATTGTCCACTTCCATGTTTTTATTACCCATGAAGGATGGGTTATCCCCCACTTGAGATGCTTTAAAAGCTATGCCTCTCTTATACATTCTTGCATTTTCTTCCTCTTGCACTTTGAATTGCAGCTTTAATTCATAAGAAGTTAGGGAATTCACAAGAGATTCAATGGACATAGAATTTAAATCCTTTGCCTCTTCTATAGCATTTATTTTGTTTTCCCATTCTTTTGGCAAGGCATTCAAAATCTTTCTATTTTTCTCACCCAAAGAATATTCTTTTCCAAGCAATTTAAGATCTTGAATAATGTCACAAAATCTACTACACATCTTATCAACATTTTCAAGAGGATGCATTTTGAAAAATTCATATTGAGAAACAAGCAAAGATTTCTTTTGTTCTTTAATATCTTGGTTACCTTCATGAAATACACACAATTTATCCCAAATATCTTTTAGCTGATTTACAACCTTTAATCCTACTAGATTCATTTACATCTAATGCATTGTACAATATACACATGGCCTTGGCATTCAAAGAAAGGATCTCTTGTCTTTTTCATTCAATTCTTGTCTAGTCTTTTAATCTACTCAAATTAGTGGTAGAGTCAATATTCTGGCTTCATAAGGACCATCTTTCTACCACATACCATAATTCAATATAAACGGATTGTAAGAAAATCATCATTCTTTGTTTCCACATGCAAAATGAGAACCATTAACATAGGTGGTCTATCAATAGATTGCCCTTCTAAAAAAGAAACTTTTATGGTTGCCATGATCTTTACTCTAAGCGGTTAAACTTGATCAAAAGAGACCAAGCTCTGATACCAATTGTAAGTGCCCGGTGCAACCCAATGAGTACAAACAAATTCACAATGATGCACAAAGATATATCAAATTTAAGCACAATAAAGAAAACTTAATTAAAGAGAAAGGATAAGAAATGCAAACCAAATATCAAACCAATAGCCTCTTCAATTGATGGCGATGCTAACCAAGATGTACAAGTGAAGGCTCACTCCTTCCTCACCCCAAACACACTTTGGTTGAGCCAAGGAGTTTTACAACAATTCTAGTTAACCCTCAACAACCTACACTTGAAAGATCACTCACCCAATTAAGAACTATTTTATACAAATGAGGCAACCTTCACCAAGGTTTTACCACTTCAAGTGATAGGTTCACCTTCACTAAGGTTTTACTTCTCCTAGAGAGTAACCTTCACTTGAGCAACCTCACAACCCAACTTTCCCAACCCCTTATACAACCAACAAAGAATATTTCTACTCAAAGATCTCACTTTTAAGCTTGTATATAGTGTTGGCAAAAGGTTCGTGTCTTCTTGTGTTTTGGGGTATTTATAGAAGGTGAGAAATGGCTCCAAAAGGCTCTCCAACGGTCAAATATTAAATACTGTCGAAACTAGCCGTTGGCCTGTCGGACGTCCGACAGCTTAGTCATCGTCCGATCCCATCGTCCGAAAATCAGTCAAGTTGTTGTTCGGACGTCCGATGGGATTTTATCGTCCGAGCTTCTGTGTCCGAACGTCGTCCAGAGAGTTATCAAATCTTCGTGGAATTTTTAGGACGTCCGACACGATCGATGTGCGTCCGAGGAGTGCGTCCGATCCATCCGGACGTCCGATTCTTCCTTACGAGCGTCCGACAGAATTTCCTTCTTGATGTTCTTCATCCTTTCGGACGTCCGATAGCTTCCTTTCGGACGTCCCACATGAGTGCCCTGTTTTTGCTTCTTCTTTTGTGCCACAAGAATCTGTTCTCACAAATTACTCACATAAAAACATTAGCCCAAATCTACATTTTGGTTTGTTAATCATCAAAACCAAGGATTGATCGACCAAGGTCAACACTTGTGCTCATTCTAGTCAGACAAAGCCTGTTCATGTTCCAAAATACAAGGCTCAAATACCTAGTAGCTTGCATCGCCTCAATTCTGGAGTACTCGGGCACGAGAATCCGAAATAAGATAGTTCACATCTCGAGCTGGCCAGTCTCAAGAGTAAACCATCTACAAATCGAAATTCCTGCCCGACATACTTATCTATGGTCCTTAGATACCATGAGAAAGATTAAAGACCTATAACACTTCAAGGTTCATAGCTTATACCACGCGAAGTGGCTCTGATACCACCTGTGACAGCCCCACCTTCCCCTAAGGCGAACCAAAGGGGTTAGTGGACTGCCTGCCCAGCTCTCGCCAGGACTAACGGTGCAGTTTAGAGCGGTCTATCGCGTTCCGGAACTTACAAACGCGCGTAAACGAGGAAAAAGGGCAAAATAACCCAAAATAAAAAAATGAAATTCGGAGTCGGCCATGAATAGTAACCGACCCGTCAGAACGCAACCAAATATCAAACAAACATTCACATCTTGAACTTTAGCAATTACGATCCAAAGTGACATACAAAAGTTGTTAAAAGTGAATATATACACGGTTTGTCAAATTGAAATTGAAAACGGCCCTAAAGATACATTTAGGGTTTCACTTCATATACAATACAAAAGAAATATATATCTAGTTCATTCAGCAACCATCTATCAAGATTCATTCCAAAAAGAGTCATATTCCTGTAAGGAAAACAAAAGGAACGGTGTGAGCTAATTGCCCAGTGAGATACTATCACTTACGCAACCAAGTGCATATAAGCATCAAGCTTTCAATCAATATAATAAAAATAAGCAAAGGCACACGTCAAATATAGTGATAAAAGGATACAGATAGCTCTCTAGAGCCCTTTCCTCGTTTGCATTTCTTGATCGGACGTCATTGACTCTCCGTCAATGTTCAAAAGTACCAACCGTAGACTCCACTTTACTTCCACTCCTTCCACCTAACATACCCCTACCGGGCCCGGAGTCCAAACACTTGCACTTTGGTATTACTCGAGTATACCGGAATCGAGAGTCTCTCATACTACAAGATTCCTTATAACTTTACCCAAGGCTCATTAATTTTCACGACCAAGCCCTTGCCGGCTCGATTCAATAAACTACCAATGGGGTTGAGCTCATTGATAACATTTGTAGTCGTTGGAGACTCGTCCAAACGACACCAAGTCATGTATTTCATTTCATATAACATTTCATATAACATTCCAATAACTTTTCAATAACATGCGAAACAATAAGTGAGAGTGATAAAGTACACTCTCACTTCAATCAATTAACATTCAACATCTCAAGTTCAAATATCAAAGCCATATAATAGCACACAAGTGAGTAGTACACTCACCAAGCTAGCAAATGTGGTTTCATGCACTTCCGTCAAAAGAACGTTGTGCACCACGGTCACGTCCTAAAACATGCAAACAAATACAATGAGACTCGATAACGAGTCATAAACCAAGGCCAAACATGACCCCAATAGGGTTCCATAAGCATATACAAACATTAAAGGAAACCAGAAATTTCGGAAATGTAACTAGCTTTGGCCCTGAAAAAAAAACAGTTTTTGTCCTCATTTTGCGGTAATGGCACCAATTTCACTACGATTATCGGATGAGGGTACAAGACCCACCATTTCGAAGCTAAAAGACAGGGCTACAACATCACAGAAGGTCACTCAACCCAGTTTTGAGTGCAAACAGGTCAAAAATGCAAGATACTACATCAAAAATAAATCAGATTCACCAAAATGCATTCTAGCGGAAACATCATAAATCAGGCTCTCCAAGTCCAAATCCAGAAATTCCAAAACCAGATGAAAGCTAAGAAACAGGAATAAATTTCATCAGAAGGCCTCAACAACCAATTTGGAAGCACTTCCAGCCAAAACAACCAATTACAGGTGCAATTCTTACATTCGGGTAAAACCAGAACAGCAATAGTAATTTCGACTTATCTCATTCTACACTACTCCGATTGACCTGAAATTTTGTAGGCACCTCTAAAATATCATTCCCTACAACTTTCATGTTTTAAGCCAAGGCCAATTCGGCCTCTAACTAGGACCTAAAAATTCGGGCAGAATGCTCCCTCAAGAACCCTAATTTTCTGAAATTTCTTCCAAACCAGAAATTTGTTGCAATTAATCACTTTTCCCACCTCCTAGAGTCATTATATACCATTTATAATCATCATAGATAGCCACACAATCATGTTTGTATTAAAACAGAAAAATCCCCAAAAATAATAAAACTTCATCATTTCAACCACAAATCAAGAAATAATCCATAAACTTGCATCTCATACTACCACTAAGCATGATTTAAGCATCAATTAAAGGAGGAGGGTGGTTCTTCACAACGTACCTTAGAAACAAGAGAGAGAGAGCTATTGGTCACCTTAACTTTCCAAAAAACTTCACACAACAACTCACCAACACTTCCTCAAGTGGTTTTATGGAGCAAAATCAAGGTTGGATGGTTGGTTTTGATGATTTGGAACAAGATTGAAGTGTGTTCTTCCTTGTGCTTGGAGTAAGAGAGAGAGAAAGAGAGAAAGAGAGGGCCGGCCACTTCTTGATGATTTTTGAAGAATTTTTGGTCATTTTTAAGCTATTTTAACCAAATTGGTAAAAGGGTGAATAGTGTTCAAAAAGGTCAAACCACTCCTATGGTGACACTTGTCACCTTTTATTAAATACTCGCCTACCTTGTCTCTCTTATATCAATCCACTTAGCACCCCCTAGTTATCTCCTAACACCCGGTAAATTAATTCCAGTATTCAAAACTTAACCTAGTTGGCCGAATTTTTCCGAACTTTTCGCACTAGTGGGTCCCACGTCCAGTATACGCTCTTAATTTCTCAAAACCTATTCGATACTAGAAAAATCATCTAAAAATTATATCTGCTCATTAAATTCATCTAGCAATTTTTCTAATCACGAAAATGTAGAAAACAAGCCACGGAAAATAATAAACCTAGAAAATGGGAAAAATACGGGTTCTCACACTCTCTCCCCCTTAAAAGAATTTCGCCCTCGAAATTTTACCTTCAAAATTTAAAGTAACCAATAGCCTGTACCTTCTCCGTCTTCAAAGTCAGAAGAAACAAGGTTCTTCATTCCAGTCCCTTCTCCACTTGACGGTCCAGGGTCGGTCTTGGTTGGTTGTTGGGTTCCTTTCTTTTTACGCGCTTTAATCGGGCAATGAGCAATTCGATGCTCGGCGCTCCCACAGCGCAGACATCTCCTCCCCTTTCTCCAACAATCGTTCTCAGTGTGATTGGCCTTTCCGCAATAGTCACAAGTCAAGTGGGAAGCCATCTTTTTGCTTTCCGGAGAAGTCTCCCCCTTTCTGGTTTGGCTTCCTTTGATAAATCTTTCTTCTACCGCCCCCATTGTCCATGGCGGCCCGAATAACTGGTTCACTTTCTGTACTTTAGAAGGTGCCATTGCTTCGCTAGGTTCCTCACTCACGCTACCCACTGCACCCCTTTTCCGTATTTGAGAAGCTTTCACCTGCGCTTTTGTATTCTCGATTCGTTGAGCCTTCTCAAGGGCCTCCTCGGAAATCCCTTCGTATTTCCTTTTTAGCTCTAAGTTCTTGTGCAAGAGCTCAATTTTCTCTGAATACTCGTGCTTCCATCGCCCTTCCCAGTATGCGACTAGTTTCTTTTGGACTTCTATTTCGTCTCGAAGAACCGCGATTTCCTTATACATCTCAACCCAAGGTGCCATCTCACAGAATTGCTGGACCTCAGATGGTAGCCTGTCGGCAAAACAATGGGTCATAATAAAGTCTTGAATACAAGTGGCACTCTTGGTCCATGTTTGGTTCAGCTGTTGTTTCCTCCCTTTCTTCTCTTGACTCTTGGTCTCGTTTTGTTTCACTGCTCTAACCATGTCCGCGATTACGTCCCTTTTTTTTTCCCTTTCTCTCTTTTCTTTCCAAAAGGGTACTTTCATGCATGAATGCAATAAATTGACTAAAAGAACAAAATCTATCATACCAATTACACAAGTAACATATCGCACATAACACGCCATATTAAAAGACGGATAAGCAAGTACACAAATACATATCAAGTTGGACAGATAACCATGTACACAAGCACATATACGAGCACATATACTAACGTTAGGTAGTCGTAATATACGGACGAACCAAAAGGAAAAGGTGAAGTCGTCCCAGTATCAGCCCATCTGGTCTCTCACATCACTTACTATCCAAACTAGATGTCCATTAATCTCTTGTGCTCATTCTGGTCAGACAAAGCCTGTTCATGTTTCCAAAATACAAGGCTCGTTTCCAAAATACAAGGCTCAAATACCTAGTAGCTTGCATCGCCTCAATTCTGGAGTACTCGGGCACGAGAATCCGAAATAAGATAGTTCACATCTCGAGCTGGCCAGTCCCAAGAGTAAACCATCTACAAATCGAAATTCCTGCCCGACATACTTATCTATGGTCCTTAGATACCATGAGAAAGATTAAAGACCTATAACACTTCAAGGTTCATAGCTTATGCTCGAACGAGCACTTAATCCTTTAGACACAGGCACGAAAGCAAGACCATAACACCACTTGGCCCCAAGCTCACTCCGCGCAGAGACCACGCGAAGTGGCTCTGATACCACCTGTGACAGCCCCACCTTCCCCTAAGGCGAACCAAAGGGGTTAGCGGACTGCCTGCCCAGCTCTCGCCAGGACTAACGGTGCAGTTTAGAGCGGTCTATCGCGTTCCGGAACTTACAAACGCGCGCAAACGAGGAAAAAGGGCAAAATGACCCAAAATAAAAAATGAAATTTGGAGTCGGCCATGAATAGTAACCGACCCGTCAGAACGTAACCAAATATCAAACAAACATTCACATCTTGAACTTTAGCAATTACAATCCAAAGTGACATACAAAAGTTGTTAAAAGTGAATATATACACGGTTTGCCAAATTGAAATTGAAAACGGCCCTAAAGATACATTTAGGGTTTCACTTCATATACAATACAAAAGAAATATATATCTAGTTCATTCAGCAACCATCTATCAAGATTCATTCCAAAAAGAGTCATATTCCTGTAAGGAAAACAAAAGGAACGGTGTGAGCTAATTGCCCAGTGAGATACTATCACTTACGCAACCAAGTGCATATAAGCATCAAGCTTTCAATCAATATAATAAAAATAAGCAAAGGCACACGTCAAATATAGTGATAAAAGGATACAGATAGCTCTCTAGAGCCCTTTCCTCGTTTGCATTTCTTGATCGGACGTCATTGACTCTCCGTCAATGTTCAAAAGTACCAACCGTAGACTCCACTTTACTTCCACTCCTTCCACCTAACATACCCCTACCGGGCCCGAAATCCAAACACTTGCAGTTTGGTATTACTCGAGTATACCGGAATCGAGAGTCTCTCATACTACAAGATTCCTTATAACTTTACCCAAGGCTCATTAATTTTCACGACCAAGCCCTTGCCGGCTCGATTCAATAAACTACCAATGGGGTTGAGCTCATTGATAACATTTGTAGTCGTTGGAGACTCGTCCAAACGACACCAAGTCATGTATTTCATTTCATATAACATTTCATATAACATTCCAATAACTTTTCAATAACATGCGAAACAATAAGTGAGAGTGATAAAGTACACTCTCACTTCAATCAATTAACATTCAACATCTCAAGTTCAAATATCAAAGCCATATAATAGCACACAAGTGAGTAGTACACTCGCCAAGCTAGCAAATGTGGTTTCATGCACTTCCGTCAAAAGAACGTTGTGCACCACGGTCACGTCCTAAAACATGCAAACAAATACAATGAGACTCGATAACGAGTCATAAACCAAGGCCAAACATGACCCCAATAGGGTTCCGTAAGCATATACAAACATTAAAGGAAACCAGAAATTTCGGAAATGTAACTAGCTTTGGCCCTGGAAAAAAAACAGTTTTTGTCCTCATTTTGCGGTAATGGCACCAATTTCACTACGATTATCCGATGAGGGTACAAGACCCACCATTTCGAAGCTAAAATACAGGGCTACAACATAACAGAAGGTCACTCAACCCAGTTTTGAGTGCAAACAGGTAAAAAATGCAAGATACTACATCAAAACGTAAAACAGATTCACCAAAATGCATTCTAGCGGAAACATCATAACTCAGGCTCTCCAAGTCCAAATCCAGAAATTCCAAAACCAGATGAAAGCTAAGAAACAGGGATAAATTTCATCAGAAGGCCTCAACAACCAATTCGGAAGCAATTCAAGCCAAAACAACCAATTACAGGCGCAATTCTTACATTCGGGTAAAACCAGAACAGCAATAGTAATTTCGACTTATCTCATTCTACACCACTCCGATTGACCTGAAATTTTGTAGGCGCCTCTAAAATATCATTCCCTACAACTTTCATGTTTTAAGTCAAGGCCAATTCGGCCTCTAACTAGGACCTAAAAATTCGGGCAGAATGCTCCCTCAAGAAACCTAATTTTCTGAAATTTCTTCCAAACCAGAAATTGGTTGCAATTAATCACTTTTCCCACCTCCTAGAGTCATTATATACCATTTCTAATCAT
This sequence comes from Coffea eugenioides, assembly GCF_003713205.1. Lineage (NCBI taxonomy): Eukaryota > Viridiplantae > Streptophyta > Magnoliopsida > Gentianales > Rubiaceae > Coffea > Coffea eugenioides. The sequence goes on from NW_020862936.1 coordinate 28,171, forward strand.
CATAGATAGCCACACAATCATGCTTATATTAAAACAGAAAAATCCCCAAAAATAATAAAACTTCATCATTTCAACCACAAATCAAGAAATAATCCATAAACTTGCATCTCATACTACCACTAAGCATGATTTAAGCATCAATTAAAGGAGGAGGGTGGTTCTTCACAACGTACCTTAGAAACAAGAGAGAGAGAGCTATTGGTCACCTTAACTTTCCAAAAAACTTCACACAACAACTCACCAACACTTCCTCAAGTGGTTTTATGGAGCAAAATCAAGGTTGGATGGTTGGTTTTGATGATTTGGAACAAGATTGAAGTGTGTTCTTCCTTGTGCTTGGAGTAAGAGAGAGAGAAAGAGAGAAAGAGAGGGCCGGCCACTTCTTGATGATTTTTGAAGAATTTTTGGTCATTTTTAAGCTATTTTAACCAAATTGGTAAAAGGGTGAATAGTGTTCAAAAAGGTCAAACCACTCCTATGGTGACACTTGTCACCTTTTATTAAATGCTCACCTACCGTGTCTTTCTTATATCAATCCACTTAGCACCCTCTACTTATCTCTTAACACCCGGTAAATTAATTCCAGTATTCAAAACTTAACCTAGTTGGCCGAATTTTTCCGAACTTTTCGCACTAGTGGGTCCCACGTCCAGTATACGCTCTTAATTTCTCAAAACCTTTTCGATACTAGAAAAATCATCTAAAAATTATATCTGCTCCTTACATTCATCTAGCAATTTTTCTAATCACGAAAATGTAGAAAACAAGCCACGGAAAATAATAAACCTAGAAAATGGGAAAAATACGGGTTCTCACACTCTCTCCCCCTTAAAAGAATTTCGCCCTCGAAATTTTACCTTCAAAATTTAAAGTAACCGATGGCCTGTACCTTCTCCGTCTTCAGAGTCAGAAGAAACAAGGTTCTTCATTCCAGTCCCTTCTCCACTTGACGGTCCAGGGTCGGTCATGGTTGGTTGTTGGGTTCCTTTCTTTTTACGCGCTTTAATCGGGCAATGAGCAATTCGATGCTCGGCGCTCCCACAGCGCAGACATCTCCTCCCCTTTCTCCAACAATCGTTCTCAGTGTGATTGGCCTTTCCGCAATAGTCACAAGTCAAGTGGGAAGCCATCTTTTTGCTTTCCGGAGAAGTCTCCCCCTTTCTGGTTTGGCTTCCTTTGATAAATCTTGCATCTACCGCCCCCAATGTCCATGGCGGCCCGAATAACTGGTTCACTTTCTGTACTTTAGAAGGTGCCATTGCTTCGCTAGGTTCCTCACTCACGCTACCCACTGCACCCCTTTTCCGTATTTGAGAAGCTTTCACCTGCGCTTTTGTATTCTCGATTCGTTGAGCCTTCTCAAGGGCCTCCTCGGAAATCCCTTCGTATTTCCTTTTTAGCTCTAAGTTCTTGTGCAAGAGCTCAATTTTCTCTGAATACTCGTGCTTCCATCGCCCTTCCCAGTATGCGACTAGTTTCTTTTGGACTTCTATTTCGTCTCGAAGAACCGCGATTTCCTTATACATCTCAACCCAACGTGCCATCTCACAGAATTGCTGGACCTCAGATGGTAGCCTGTCGGCAAAACAATGGGTCATAATAAAGTCTTGAATACAAGTGGCACTCTTGGTCCATGTTTGGTTCAGCTGTTGTTTCCTCCCTTTCTTCTCTTGACTCTTGGTCTCGTTTTGTTTCACTGCTATGACCATGTCCGCGACTACGTCTCTTTTTTCTTTTTTTCCCCTCTCTCTTTTTTTTCCAAAAGGGTACTTTAATGCATGAATGCAATAAATTGACTAAAATAACAAAATCTATCATACCAATTACACAAATAACATATCGCACATAACATGCCATATTAAAAGACGGATAAGCAAGTACACAAATACATATCAAGTTGGACAGATAACCATATATACAAGCACATATACTAACGTCAGGTGGTAGTAATATACGGACGAACCAAAAGGAAAAGGTGAAGTCGTCCCAGTATCAGCCCGTCTGGTCTCTCACGTCACTTATTATCCAAACTAGATGTCCATTGATCTCTTGTGCTCATTCTAGTCAGACAAAGCCTGTTCATGTTTCCAAAATACCAGGCTCGTTTCCAAAATACAAGGCTCAAATACCTAGTAGCTTGCATCGCTCATTCTGGAGTACTCGGGCACGAGAATCTGAAATAAGATAAGTTCACATCTCGAGCTG
>NW_020862937.1:0-30257 GCF_003713205.1 Coffea eugenioides
ATTTCACCGGCTCACGAGAGCACTAAACGGACATTTGATCTCTGAATCATGACATCATCGAAATCATCGAAATGCAACATTGTGAAATATATTTGTTTAATGATTTTCCTGGTTACTCGCTGAGCTTCTAGCTCACCCCAAAAATATTTTATTCCCCTCCACAGGGCTCGTGGCGAATGAAGGCTTGTAGTACTTATTCACGTGGCTGGATGGCTTAGTTGGAATTGTTATATTCTGTACAGTTTGGATTTGGAATCATTTTATGTATAGTTGAGAATTATTTCCGCTTCGCTTTTGATATGTAATTATTGGAGAATTTGATGTAATATTTGAGATTTATATTACAATTTATTTGAGGACTTTAGTGAACGACTGAGTCCCGGCGAGAGCCGGGCAGGCGGCCCGCCGAACCCTCTGGTTCGCCTTAGGGGGAGGTGGGGTCGTCACACTAAGACCGTTTTTAGCCTTTAATAAAATAAAATTTTGACCAAAACAACCCTTCATCTTCTTCTTCTTGGCCGAAAATTTTAGATGGAAAAGAGAGAGAAAACCTTCATCTTCAACCTTGAATCTTGCTTGAAGCCATGAGTTTTCATCTTAATCTTGCAAACTACTCCATAAAAAGTGACATTTAGGAAGGATTAAGGACTTTGGTGGAGTGATTTGGGAGAAAGAAGCTCTTAGGTTCCATTTCTTCATAGGGTTTCAAGGTAGCAATATCAAGAAACTATCTTTTCTTTTATTACTTGCATATGAGTGGATTTAAAGCTTGATTTTGGTATATTTCAAGGAAAATTTCATGGTTTTGTGTAGTGAATGGAAAATTCCAGCTTTAAGTGAGAAATTTCAGCTTTGATATCGTGATTTGAGCTTCGCTATGATCTATTAGCTTTGTCATACGAATTTTTTAGCTTTTATATGTTATTTTCGCTTCCTTATAGAAATTTTCAGCTTGTAGAGGAAAATTTCAGCTTAGGGTTTCCATTTTTCATCTTTATTATGGTTGTGTTTGTGCTAGATAATGGTCTATTTTAAGTTGTTTTGTGGCCTTAAACAAGTGTTCTTTATAGCCTATGACCTGTGGTTGTGATTGAGGTTGGATTGCTATGAAATATAAGTGTTGAGTTTGGAAGGGAAAGTTGAGAAAATAAGAGGAAGTGCTGCTGAAATTTTTGCTACTCTCTTTCTTGTGATATGAGTGACGTTAGAGGGGTGATTTTGGGTCAGTTTGGACTTAGGTTGCTTATGATTGCTTGAGTGCACCTTGGTGGTGGTGTATAAGTTGAAATTTTGACAAAAGCATATGTAAAACAAGAGGAAAAGTAATGGTTTCTTCTAGCATACTTTCTAGTTATATTTGTTCCACTTTAAACTCGAGATTTGGTTGTTTTTCTTCATTATTTTGTTGCTGGAAATTTCTAGCCATGAATTGGAATGAGGAACTCCTTGGTTAGTCATGTCCCTTGGATCCAAATGCTTTCTTTTCACTCCAAAACCATATTTAAATCTTTGCCCTAGTAGTTACTTGGATTTCCTTTGTTCACCTAATCTTTGGATGGTTGAACCATAATAATCTTGGTTGTTCTTAGGATTTGTTGGTGATCAAGGGCATAACCCGGGGACGAACCTTTGACGTTGCTTTGCTTGAATTGGTGAGTGTACTACTTGCATAACTTGTTGCTTAAAGTGAACTACTTGTGACTGAAATTTATGAGTTGTATGACTGTGATTTGGTTGAATCTGGACTAGACAGGTGTGTACTTTATCACATTCGATTCCACTTAACTGTTTGACTGGTCTACTATTCATTTGAAATCTATTATTTGTGCATGACTTGGATGTCGTTTGGAGCCCAATATCCAATGACTTTACTGTGAATTTTGTGATGCCCCCACTTCTCCCAAGGGCGAACCCAAGGGTATCCGTGGGACGCCTGCCCAGCTCTCGCTAGGACTCAAGACAATTCCAATTCAAACCTAGTCTAATACTAACAATGAAAGTCGGAATAAAGGTACGAAGTCATTTCCATACATAAATATCCAGTCTTACATCACAAATTTCAAATTTACAATCACTTTCCCCAAAATATACAACATCCAAAAGTGTCTAGTCGATTACAATCAAAACACTAATACAAAAGTGTCTCAAGTCGGCATTTCCTTAACTCCTTCCAATTGGGTTCCTGTTAAGGAAAACAAACTAATAGGATGAACTAATACTCAGTGAGGCCAAGAAACACACATGCAAACACATAATCCAAGTAGCAACAACAATTACATTGTAAGTAGAGCTATCAAGTTCGAATAATTCACTCTTCGAATATAAAAAATAAATAGAAACAATTCAAGGATACTGTAGCTCTCAGGAGCTAAATTCCACGTAGTCGTGTCCAAGTCTTGATCACATCTCATGTTAACACTCCATCAACCACATAAACATCAAATCCGTAGATACACCACTTTTCTTCGAATCCCGTCACCGTTACACCCCCTTACCGGGGCCGCTCATCAGAGTTTTGATAATACTCGAGTATATCATGTCAATACTGCACGAGTAATGCCGAGCAAGATCTTTCCAATAGATCATGCTCTCTGAATATCTCATGGTTTGCTAAGCTTATCGACCAAACTCATGCTGGCTCGATTCGTAAAGTTAACCAACGAGTTTGGGCGTCCCCCGAATACGAATATGAATATGAATATGAATATGAATATGAATACAATTGTAAATATAAGTCGATGAACAACGCTCGGATCGACGATTCCAAATACGAATCACATCCACATTACTATGTACAAGTCGGATATGAATTCACATAGCAAAATACGAATATAATTTCGTTCGAAAGAGAACGAGTGTGGTAAAGTACACACTCGTCTCAAAACTTCAAATTCACATAACGGATAAGAAACAGTTAACCACTTAGCAACAAATTCATACACTTGACACTCACCAATCGAAATAAGAGAGTGAGTGCGTAAACAAGCCTTTAGGTGTTCCCCTCGAGATCCTCGTGAAGGTCTCCTTGAACACCTGAGCAAACAATAGTTATCTATTACACACTATCACTTGAAAATGCTTTCTTATCAAGAGAGGGATTGTACAATCTAGAAAATACCATGGAATGGGGCTTTACTTGCTCAAAATTTAAGGTTCAAAAGTAGTGTTTATTAATACAAGGAAAAACTGATTTCCTTCATGAAGACAAGTCCAAAATGGTCAATTAGTATTGAAGGATAGGGAAGAGTTTCAAAAACTCAATTCCCGTCATGTTTGAAAATTTCCGATTTGAGGTTCAATCTTTGAAAAATCGTATCTCACTCTTTGTATGTCCAAAATTGGAAAACTTGGCACCGTTAGAAACTACTTCCAAAGTACTAAAAGTTTCTAGAAGACACTTTTCCAAGGTTCCAAATGGATAACATTCAAAATTCGGCTCAAAGTTGCTGTTTTGGACCATTGAGACAGTTTCGGGATTGGTTTTTGGCTAACTTTGAAAATTCGGCAAAATTCATAGAATGTGAACTGGCCTTTCAAATTTGAAAATCTATTAGAGTTACAATCAAAGTTTAGAACACAACAAGCGGAATACGAATCAGAGTTTTGAGCACCAAGATATAGTAGCTCAATGTTACTGAAAAAGTGAGACCGTTAGCCATTTTCCAGGTTGGAACATAGACTTTAGGATTTCAGTTGAGCATCGAAACGGTCTTGGAATGGCACCAAATTTGGTAGTATTACCCTAACATATGAGAGCTATTCCTCTGTAAAATTTCATAGAAAAATTCGCATGGGAAGTCAGTTAACCAAGCCATTAAAACTCCAAGAACTTCCAAGGCAAAACTGCCTTGTCGTTCCGTTTTCCTTTTCCCAAACGTTTGGCCAACGAAAACATTTCAAATATGGTTCATTTATGTAGAAAATATCTAAGAAACATCCAAGATACATTTGGTAGGTGATTAACACCAAGAATTTCGAAACAACAAGTCCCAAATCAAGATTATCTATAAATCAGTCCAAAATTAGGGTTTTCTTTCACGAAGACAGCTCTGAAATCTAGTCACAACTCACTCAATTCAACTCAGAATTGAGTGCGGTCAGTGGCGTTGAAACCTAAATTCATAAGGCTACAATTTCTTAGAAGGAATTTTTTTAAAATTCTGTCCACAACTAGCTCATATTTGAGCATCAAGTGCAGCTCAAAACAGGGCTTCCAGTACAGAATTTAGGTTGTGGACAAAATAAAAATTTGATTTCAGAAGCTTTAGTGTGACATGTTAGGGTGTCATTAAGTATGATTAAACTTGCCTAAGTTGTAAACTATGCTTATCCTTGTAGGTCACAGAAGGAACCAGTGGAGAGGGTGGAAGTGAGCTGCCTCAGAGGCGTCTTCGAATTGTTGATTATGAGGAGAGGCCAGGGGGACCAATCCGACGTTGGAGTTCAACAAGTCAGACTAGAAGACGTAGTCGTTGCCAAAACTACTCCTATTATGATCATGTGGTCCTGGCAGTACTAGATGAGAGGAGGAGACTTAGGCGTGCCAGTTTTAAGGACCAAATTGAGATGGAAAGAATGAGAGGAATTATGGAGATGCAGAGGGATAGAATCTAGGAGTTGCAGGAGGCCATTGGTCAAGAGCAAGAACGTACGGATGCTATGCGCCAGTAGGTGTGACAGCCCCACTTTCTCCAAAAGCGAACCAGAAGGGTCAGCGAACTGCCTGCCCAGCTCTCGCCTGGGCTCACTATAATCCATAATTCAAAAACTTGAAATACTTCAAATATTTTCAATATACATTTAAAGTACTCCAAAACATTAATACTTAAAATTTGCTAACCTTCAAACTTAAATACAACCCAAGAGAATATGTACTACAGTCATTGCTATATTACAACTTGAAATCTCTAAAAGAAAACAATTTAGTACTATTTGTGAGCACTCTCGGCCTTGAACCCTGTTAAGGAAAACAAAGAAGTGGAATGAGCTAAACAGCCCAGTGAGGTTCCAAAACACACAAACAGTTCTAATAAATCCAGTAAATTAAGCATAACGCACATATGGTTCAAGGTTGCACATTGGCACATTAAAATGAGACATTTATCATTTTACAGAAATAAACACACATTAAAAGGATACGGTGTTCACATGGAACTGTTTCGGTCAGCTACACCTTATAACTCCAATAATTTCCCCGATTTGTCTGACCATTACCTTATTCTTCCAGTGGTAATACTCGAGTATACCGAAATGGTAGCCCAGGGTTCCAACCTACCTGACCGAGCCCAGTCCTGGCTCGAGCAGGTTAGTAACCAAGGGCAGGGCCTAGTTCAGCTAAGAGCTTACAACATGCGCAAGTAATCAATTAAATCGGTAAACGGTAGGAATTCACGGTTAAACGGTAGAAATTTATTATTTTAGTAGGTCGAGTGAGATAAAGTACACACTCGTCTTAAAATGGTGGAAAATTACATAGGAGCGATTATAGAGAACACTTAAACACACAAGAAATATGAAGGAAACATGTAGCAAAACTATTCAAGTCACACACATGCAGGGAACACTCACCAAATCAAAAGTAAGTGAGTAAATAAGTCCTTTAGTGTTCTGCTCCGAGGTTTCCTTCAATATCCTCTTGAGCGCATGAAGAAATAGTGATCGATTATCACTCACATATACTCACAATCTGTGACAGCCCCACTTTCCCCTAAGGCGAACCAAAGAGGTTAGCGGACTGCCTGCCCAGCTCTCGCCAGGACTACGGATCAGATTAGAGCTATCCGCTTCAATCCGGAACTTATAACGCGCGCAAATAAGGCAAAAGGGCAAAATAACCCAAAATAAAAGAAAATGAAACCCGGAGTCGGCCATGAATAGTAACCGACTCGTCCGAACCCAACCAAACATCGAATTACATAAACCACATAACATTTAGCTTTTACAAACCAAAATGACATTTAAAAGTGATACAAAAGTCACTACATATATGGTTTGCCAAAACAAAAGTGAAAACGGCCCTAATGATACATTTAGGGTCCCATTTTATATACAATACAAAAGAGTCATTCATCTAGTTCATTTGGCAACCATTTATCAAAATTCATTCCAAAAGAGTCATATTCCTGTAAGGAAAACAAAAGGAACGGGGTGAGCTAATTGCCCAGTGAGAATACAACTCAAGCAACCAAGTTCATGGATACATCAAGCTTAACAGTCCAATTTACCAAAATAAATAAAGCCACACATTAATAATGAGGATAAAAGGATACGGGTGGCTCTCAAGAGCCCTTTTCCTCGTTTGAATTCTTGATCGGTCTCATTGACTCTCCGTCAATGTTTGAAAAGTAACCAACTGTAGACCCACTTAACTTCCATTCCCTTCCTCCTAACATTCCTCAACCGGGCCCGAAATCCAAACGCATGCATTGTGGTATTACTCGAGTATACCGGAATCGAGAGTCTCTCATACTACACGATTCCATATAACCTTACCCAAGGCTCATTAATTGTCACGACCAAGCCCTTGCTGGCTCGATTCAATCAACTACCAATGGGGTTGAGCTCATGGATAACATTTGAAGTCATGTATTTCATTTCATATAACATTTCATGTAAAATTCCAATAACTTTTCAATAACATGCGATACAATAAGTGAGAATGATAAAGTACACTCTCACTTCAATTAATTAACATTCAACCTCTCAAGTTCAAATATCAAAGCCATATAATAGCACATAAGTGAGTAGTACACTCACCAAGCTAGCAAATGTAGTTTCAAGCACTTTAGTCAAAAGAACGTTGCACCACCGTCACGACCTAAAAACATGTAAACAAATACAATAAGACTCGCTAACGAGTCATAAACCAAGGCCAAACATGACCCCAATAAAGTTCCATAAGCATTTACAAACATTAAAGGAAACCAGAAATTAAGAAAGGGCTTTAACTAAGGCCTTGATATGAAAACCGGATTTGACCTCATAATGCGGTAATGGCACAAATCTCACTACAATTATCGGATGGGGGTGTAAGACCCACCATTTCGAAGCCAAGAAACAGAACTACAACAATGTAGAAGGTCACTCAATCCAGTTCCTAACACAACTAGGTCAAATATACGAAATACTATACCAGAATTCCCAAAACAGGTTTGCAAAATGCAGAAAACTGTAATCGGTATATCTCAGTCCATACAAGTCCAAATGCCGAAATTCCAAAGGCATATGTTAGCTAAGACATTCAGCTACATTTCATCAGAAGACACCAACTTCAAAATCCAAACCAAATCCAGTCAAAATAGGCAATTACTATCGCAGTTCCGCACATTCTGTTCACCAAAACAGCAACAGTAAAAACGGCATAACTCACTCTATACTACTCCAAATTCCATGAAATTTTGCAGGCACTTCAAACTCATCAATACCTACAACTTTCATGTTTTGAGCAAAGTCCAATTCAGCCTCTAGCTATGACCTAAAATTTCGGACAGAATAGGGGTTCATGAACCCTAACTTCTCACATTTCATTCCAAATCCAAAATTGATTGCATTTAACAACAATTCATACCTACTAGAGTCAAAGCCCCTTATTACCAACCATCATACTAGTCCACAACATCAAAATCATATGAAACCAGAAAATTCCTCATAAAATGGAAAACTTCACTAAATCAAGCCAAACCAAGAAATAAATCATATAATCCATCACTTTAGCCACTTCTAAGCCAAACATAAGCATCATTAGATGTAGTAGGGCGTTCAAGCATCACTTACCAAGCAATCAAGAGAGATAGGGAGTGTGGACACCTTAGCTCTTCAAATCAACTTCAATAATACACTCAAGAGCACCAAAGGAAGGAATTTCATGGAGTAGATTCTAGTTTAAGGACTTGAGTTGGGTGATTTGAGCTTGTTGGAAGCTTAAACTTGGAAGAGTTTTTCTTTCTTCTTTGATAAGAGGTTCGGCCAACACAAGGGAAGAAAATGGTGAATTTTGTGACTTTTTGGAGATATTTAACCAATTTTGGTCAAAGGTCAAAATAGTGAATAGTAACTCTTAAAGTCAAACCAATGGAAAATTGACACTTGGCACTCTAATAAATGCATTCCTATCCTTTCTTTTCTCTCTCACATCAATCAAATCTCACTCTCTACTTATCTCGTAACATCCGATAAATTTTCCACAGTATCCGAAACATAACCGTATTGGCCGAATTTTCCCGAACTTTTCGCACTCGTGGGTCCCACGTCCAATATATATTCTTAATTTTCTAAAAACTATCCAATACGAGAAAACTCATCTTAAAACTATAATTACTCATAAAATTCACCAGGAAAATATTCCTAAGCCAGAAAATGCAGAAAACATGCAATTAAGGGGAAATAAACCCTAGGAAAAATATTAGGGTTTTACGGGTTCTCACACTCTCCCCCCCTTAAAAGAATTTCGTCCTCGAAATTCCTTATCAGCGGAATCCCTCAAATCTAAGGTACCCAACGGATCAAGCAAATGACTAGCCCAAATTGCCTACCTAGGCTCTCATCTCTTCCGTATCCGGGCACAAGAATCCCATCTAAGATAATTCACAACTCGAGCCGGCCGGTCCCAAGAGTAAACCATCCTTATTAAAGATTCCTACCCGACATACATACCTAGCTTCCTCGAGTCCCATGATAATGATTCGTACACTTATCACATGCTCGGTTCATAACTTACGCTCAAACGAGCACTTAAACATATTCATGAAATTAGGACCACAACACCACTTGGCCCAGTCTCACTCCGCGCAGAGACCACGCGAAGTGGCTCTGATACCACCTGTGACAGCCCCACTTTCCCCTAAGGCGAACCAAAGAGCTTAGCGGACTGCCTGCCCAGCTCTCGCCAGGACTACGGATCAGATTAGAGCTATCCGCTTCAATCCGGAACTTATAACGCGCGCAAATAAGGCAAAAGGGCAAAATAACCCAAAATAAAAGAAAATGAAACCCGGAGTCGGCCATGAATAGTAACCGACTCGTCCGAACCCAACCAAACATCGAATTACATAAACCACATAACATTTAGCTTTTACAAACCAAAATGACATTTAAAAGTGATACAAAAGTCACTACATATATGGTTTGCCAAAACAAAAGTGAAAACGGCCCTAATGATACATTTAGGGTCCCATTTTATATACAATACAAAAGAGTCATTCATCTAGTTCATTTGGCAACCATTTATCAAAATTCATTCCAAAAGAGTCATATTCCTGTAAGGAAAACAAAAGGAACGGGGTGAGCTAATTGCCCAGTGAGAATACAACTCAAGCAACCAAGTTCATGGATACATCAAGCTTAACAGTCCAATTTACCAAAATAAATAAAGCCACACATTAATAATGAGGATAAAAGGATACGGGTGGCTCTCAAGAGCCCTTTTCCTCGTTTGAATTCTTGATCGGTCTCATTGACTCTCCGTCAATGTTTGAAAAGTAACCAACTGTAGACCCACTTAACTTCCATTCCCTTCCTCCTAACATTCCTCAACCGGGCCCGAAATCCAAACGCATGCATTGTGGTATTACTCGAGTATACCGGAATCGAGAGTCTCTCATACTACACGATTCCATATAACCTTACCCAAGGCTCATTAATTGTCACGACCAAGCCCTTGCTGGCTCGATTCAATCAACTACCAATGGGGTTGAGCTCATGGATAACATTTGAAGTCATGTATTTCATTTCATATAACATTTCATGTAAAATTCCAATAACTTTTCAATAACATGCGATACAATAAGTGAGAATGATAAAGTACACTCTCACTTCAATTAATTAACATTCAACCTCTCAAGTTCAAATATCAAAGCCATATAATAGCACATAAGTGAGTAGTACACTCACCAAGCTAGCAAATGTAGTTTCAAGCACTTTAGTCAAAAGAACGTTGCACCACCGTCACGACCTAAAACATGTAAACAAATACAATAAGACTCGCTAACGAGTCATAAACCAAGGCCAAACATGACCCCAATAAAGTTCCATAAGCATTTACAAACATTAAAGGAAACCAGAAATTAAGAAAGGGCTTTAACTAAGGCCTTGATATGAAAACCGGATTTGACCTCATAATGCGGTAATGGCACAACTCTCACTACAATTATCGGATGGGGGTGTAAGACCCACCATTTCGAAGCCAAGAAACAGAACTACAACAATGTAGAAGGTCACTCAATCCAGTTCCTAACACAACTAGGTCAAATATACGAAATACTATACCAGAATTCCCAAAACAGGTTTGCAAAATGCAGAAAACTGTAATCGGTATATCTCAGTCCATACAAGTCCAAATGCCGAAATTCCAAAGGCATATGTTAGCTAAGACATTCAGCTACATTTCATCAGAAGACACCAACTTCAAAATCCAAACCAAATCCAGTCAAAATAGGCAATTACTATCGCAGTTCCGCACATTCTGTTCACCAAAACAGCAACAGTAAAAACGGCATAACTCACTCTATACTACTCCAAATTCCCTGAAATTTTGCAGGCACTTCAAACTCATCAATACCTACAACTTTCATGTTTTGAGCAAAGTCCAATTCAGCCTCTAGCTATGACCTAAAATTTCGGACAGAATAGGGGTTCATGAACCCTAACTTCTCACATTTCATTCCAAATCCAAAATTGATTGCATTTAACAACAATTCATACCTACTAGAGTCAAAGCCCCTTATTACCAACCATCATACTAGTCCACAACATCAAAATCATATGAAACCAGAAAATTCCTCATAAAATGGAAAACTTCACTAAATCAAGCCAAACCAAGAAATAAATCATATAATCCATCACTTTAGCCACTTCTAAGCCAAACATAAGCATCATTAGATGTAGTAGGGCGTTCAAGCATCACTTACCAAGCAATCAAGAGAGATAGGGAGTGTGGACACCTTAGCTCTTCAAATCAACTTCAATAATACACTCAAGAGCACCAAAGGAAGGAATTTCATGGAGTAGATTCTAGTTTAAGGACTTGAGTTGGGTGATTTGAGCTTGTTGGAAGCTTAAACTTGGAAGAGTTTTTCTTTCTTCTTTGATAAGAGGTTCGGCCAACACAAGGGAAGAAAATGGTGAATTTTGTGAATTTTTGGAGATATTTAACCAATTTTGGTCAAAGGTCAAAATAGTGAATAGTAACTCTTAAAGTCAAACCAATGGAAAATTGACACTTGGCACTCTAATAAATGCATTCCTATCCTTTCTTTTCTCTCTCACATCAATCAAATCTCACTCTCTACTTATCTCGTAACATCCGATAAATTTTCCACAGTATCCGAAACATAACCGTATTGGCCGAATTTTCCCGAACTTTTCGCACTCGTGGGTCCCACGTCCAATATATATTCTTAATTTTCTAAAAACTATCCAATACGAGAAAACTCATCTTAAAACTATAATTACTCATAAAATTCACCAGGAAAATATTCCTAAGCCAGAAAATGCAGAAAACATGCAATTAAGGGGAAATAAACCCTAGGAAAAATATTAGGGTTTTACGGGTTCTCACACTCTCCCCCCCTTAAAAGAATTTCGTCCTCGAAATTCCTTATCAGCGGAATCCCTCAAATCTAAGGTACCCAACGGATCAAGCAAATGACTAGCCCAAATTGCCTACCTAGGCTCTCATCTCTTCCGTATCCGGGCACAAGAATCCCATCTAAGATAATTCACAACTCGAGCCGGCCGGTCCCAAGAGTAAACCATCCTTATTAAAGATTCCTACCCGACATACATACCTAGCTTCCTCGAGTCCCATGATAATGATTCGTACACTTATCACATGCTCGGTTCATAACTTACGCTCAAACGAGCACTTAAACATATTCATGAAATTAGGACCACAACACCACTTGGCCCAGTCTCACTCCGCGCAGAGACCACGCGAAGTGGCTCTGATACCACCTGTGACAGCCCCACTTTCCCCTAAGGCGAACCAAAGAGGTTAGCGGACTGCCTGCCCAGCTCTCGCCAGGACTACGGATCAGATTAGAGCTATCCGCTTCAATCCGGAACTTATAACGCGCGCAAATAAGGCAAAAGGGCAAAATAACCCAAAATAAAAGAAAATGAAACCCGGAGTCGGCCATGAATAGTAACCGACTCGTCCGAACCCAACCAAACATCGAATTACATAAACCACATAACATTTAGCTTTTACAAACCAAAATGACATTTAAAAGTGATACAAAAGTCACTACATATATGGTTTGCCAAAACAAAAGTGAAAACGGCCCTAATGATACATTTAGGGTCCCATTTTATATACAATACAAAAGAGTCATTCATCTAGTTCATTTGGCAACCATTTATCAAAATTCATTCCAAAAGAGTCATATTCCTGTAAGGAAAACAAAAGGAACGGGGTGAGCTAATTGCCCAGTGAGAATACAACTCAAGCAACCAAGTTCATGGATACATCAAGCTTAACAGTCCAATTTACCAAAATAAATAAAGCCACACATTAATAATGAGGATAAAAGGATACGGGTGGCTCTCAAGAGCCCTTTTCCTCGTTTGAATTCTTGATCGGTCTCATTGACTCTCCGTCAATGTTTGAAAAGTAACCAACTGTAGACCCACTTAACTTCCATTCCCTTCCTCCTAACATTCCTCAACCGGGCCCGAAATCCAAACGCATGCATTGTGGTATTACTCGAGTATACCGGAATCGAGAGTCTCTCATACTACACGATTCCATATAACCTTACCCAAGGCTCATTAATTGTCACGACCAAGCCCTTGCTGGCTCGATTCAATCAACTACCAATGGGGTTGAGCTCATGGATAACATTTGAAGTCATGTATTTCATTTCATATAACATTTCATGTAAAATTCCAATAACTTTTCAATAACATGCGATACAATAAGTGAGAATGATAAAGTACACTCTCACTTCAATTAATTAACATTCAACCTCTCAAGTTCAAATATCAAAGCCATATAATAGCACATAAGTGAGTAGTACACTCACCAAGCTAGCAAATGTAGTTTCAAGCACTTTAGTCAAAAGAACGTTGCACCACCGTCACGACCTAAAACATGTAAACAAATACAATAAGACTCGCTAACGAGTCATAAACCAAGGCCAAACATGACCCCAATAAAGTTCCATAAGCATTTACAAACATTAAAGGAAACCAGAAATTAAGAAAGGGCTTTAACTAAGGCCTTGATATGAAAACCGGATTTGACCTCATAATGCGGTAATGGCACAACTCTCACTACAATTATCGGATGGGGGTGTAAGACCCACCATTTCGAAGCCAAGAAACAGAACTACAACAATGTAGAAGGTCACTCAATCCAGTTCCTAACACAACTAGGTCAAATATACGAAATACTATACCAGAATTCCCAAAACAGGTTTGCA
Organism: Coffea eugenioides; assembly: GCF_003713205.1. NCBI lineage: Eukaryota > Viridiplantae > Streptophyta > Magnoliopsida > Gentianales > Rubiaceae > Coffea > Coffea eugenioides. Next base: position 13,419 of record NW_020862937.1, read on the forward strand.
AAATGCAGAAAACTGTAATCGGTATATCTCAGTCCATACAAGTCCAAATGCCGAAATTCCAAAGGCATATGTTAGCTAAGACATTCAGCTACATTTCATCAGAAGACACCAACTTCAAAATCCAAACCAAATCCAGTCAAAATAGGCAATTACTATCGCAGTTCCGCACATTCTGTTCACCAAAACAGCAACAGTAAAAACGGCATAACTCACTCTATACTACTCCAAATTCCCTGAAATTTTGCAGGCACTTCAAACTCATCAATACCTACAACTTTCATGTTTTGAGCAAAGTCCAATTCAGCCTCTAGCTATGACCTAAAATTTCGGACAGAATAGGGGTTCATGAACCCTAACTTCTCACATTTCATTCCAAATCCAAAATTGATTGCATTTAACAACAATTCATACCTACTAGAGTCAAAGCCCCTTATTACCAACCATCATACTAGTCCACAACATCAAAATCATATGAAACCAGAAAATTCCTCATAAAATGGAAAACTTCACTAAATCAAGCCAAACCAAGAAATAAATCATATAATCCATCACTTTAGCCACTTCTAAGCCAAACATAAGCATCATTAGATGTAGTAGGGCGTTCAAGCATCACTTACCAAGCAATCAAGAGAGATAGGGAGTGTGGACACCTTAGCTCTTCAAATCAACTTCAATAATACACTCAAGAGCACCAAAGGAAGGAATTTCATGGAGTAGATTCTAGTTTAAGGACTTGAGTTGGGTGATTTGAGCTTGTTGGAAGCTTAAACTTGGAAGAGTTTTTCTTTCTTCTTTGATAAGAGGTTCGGCCAACACAAGGGAAGAAAATGGTGAATTTTGTGAATTTTTGGAGATATTTAACCAATTTTGGTCAAAGGTCAAAATAGTGAATAGTAACTCTTAAAGTCAAACCAATGGAAAATTGACACTTGGCACTCTAATAAATGCATTCCTATCCTTTCTTTTCTCTCTCACATCAATCAAATCTCACTCTCTACTTATCTCGTAACATCCGATAAATTTTCCACAGTATCCGAAACATAACCGTATTGGCCGAATTTTCCCGAACTTTTCGCACTCGTGGGTCCCACGTCCAATATATATTCTTAATTTTTCTAAAAACTATCCAATACGAGAAAACTCATCTTAAAACTATAATTACTCATAAAATTCACCAGGAAAATATTCCTAAGCCAGAAAATGCAGAAAACATGCAATTAAGGGGAAATAAACCCTAGGAAAAATATTAGGGTTTTACGGGTTCTCACACAATCACTTAACATACAGGGAAGGAAATGTATTTGTTTAAACTTAGAATAATGTCTCAAAAAAGCTTCACTCTAATGAAATTCAAGATTCAAAAATGAGAGTTCAAAGTCATAAGGGATAACTCGTATCCTCCATGAAATCGGATTCAAAACGAACTATCAATATCAAAAGGAAATGAAAAGTTCTTAAAAACTCATTTCCTAAGAAATCAAGAATTTTCAGCTTTGCGTGACAAACTTGGTAAAATCAGATCTTGAGTTTAGGAAGTCCAAAATTGGAAACATTTGTACCGTTGAAAACTAGATCCAAAGTACTAAAAGTTCCCAGAAGACACTTTTCCAAGATTCTAAACGGAAGGCATTCATTTTTCAGCTCAAAGTTTCAGTTCCAAGAAGACAAGTTTGAACCAGTCTTGGTTTTTCAACCATCTTTGGAAATTCGGCAAACTTCACAAAAAGTGAATCAGTCCTTGAAATTCGTAACACAATAAGAGTTCCAAACAGGGTTTCAAACACAAAAAATGGAACTAAATTAAGAGTTTTGAGTATCAAGATATAACAGTTTAAAGTCAGCTGAATCTTGCAAGCTGATCGGTAAATTTCCAGATTTGAAGAGCAATCTTTGGGGCATCATTTGGATATCAAAATGGTCTTGAAATTACACCAAATTTGGTACAATTAGACTTCCATATGAGGACTACTTCAACATCAAATTACAGGCAAAAACTCACGTGGGAAGGCAGTTAACAAAATGACTAAAGTTCGTGAATTTTTCAAAGCAAATCTGCCAACCCACTCAGGTTTTGTCCAATGAAATCAACCCCAATTCACTCCATTTTTGAAACCAAGGTTCTAGAAACATTTAATAAGAAATTTATGGGTAATTGACATCAAAATTTTCGAAACAAAACATCCCAAAACAACCCTGACCATTCGGCTAGCAAGAAAGGAAAAACTTTCCAGTTTCCAGCTTTGTTGCACTTTCGAAGTCAGACCACATCTCACTCAATACAAGTTCAAATTAAGAATGATTTATGGCGTTGTAAACTAGGTTCAAAATGCTACATTTCATTAGAAAGAATCATTTCCAAAATCAGTTCATAAGTGAGAGAAAATCAAGCCACAAGATGCAGCTTCTCCATTCCTCTCGGACAGACGGTCACAACAGGACAGTCAACTTTACTAAATCGCTACGGTTCACTTAGTTCGAAATAGCAGGTGATTTTTATACCGTTGGAAAGCTATGAATGTCTAGTTTTGAATTCCGCTAACGACACTCAATTTCAAATTTTGTACAAAAAGTTATGTTCGAACAAAAACACTGTTCGAGAACCCTTGCTATACGTTTTTCCAGATTTGATTCTTGCCAAACCTCATGTTTTATGCAACCAAACGAAACGATTTTTGGTAGGCACTTTCAACACACAATATGCAACCTATATCCATCAATTTCACAGTCAACCAAGCATAAAATTTTTGAAACTAAAACAGAACAACATGACCAGAAATTTCGGACAGCACCTCTTCTTCACGGTTTCTCTCTTTCTTTTTCCTCTTCTAGTTTCTTCCATTAAAACTCATCACAAACATACTAATGCACACATAAACATCATGGCAGCCCTCATTTAACCAATGTGGAGTTCATAGAGCCCACTTCAACCAACCAGATCCAACCAACAACAACAAGAAGGAAGCTACAAGCTTCAAAGCCAAGAAATGAAACAAGAAAACAAGAGTTGTGGTGGGAGATGTTTATACCTTCCAAAACCCAAGAAGAAATCCTAGATTAAGATCAGATTTTCCACCGAAAATTCTCCAAGAAAATCCACAAGATTGCTTCTTGCTCCTAGATGAAATGTTACTCCAAGTAGTTTACGATTTGGTAGAAGTTTTGCAAGTGAAATGAAGCTAGAACAATGGAGTTTTTCCTTCCTTTTTTCTTTCTTGTTGGTCGGCTGAGCAAGTGAAAGAGATGGTGAGGGTTTTGTGTTGTGTTTTCTTGGAGAGAAAGAATGAAAAAGGTAGCTTTAAGTATGGTGCAAAAAAGTCAACCTTCAATAGTGTCGTGCTAGTGTTTCGTACCACCAATTTCTCTCGGATTTGATACACTCATACACTAATCCTTGAAGGTACTTTCTTTAACTCTGTAATTACTCACTTTTACTAGTCTAATATTAATTCCTCAAGTCTCTAATTAGTCATACCGGCGCGACTTTCGGGAGACTATTGACGCGCGCGCGGTAAAAGCTTAATTTGAACTCATTCACATCTAATCTCTCAATTAACTTTTCTTAGTCTACTATTAATCATCTTTAGTTCTCCAAGACTAATGTACTCTCGGATCGAATTTACTTCGAAAAACGTGTATTTGCTATTTATCGCTAAACGAGCCGTAGAAAAATTAAATTTGCTAACGAAACGTTTTAAAATTATAAAAGGGACATTTTTGCATGCAAATGGAATTGAAAAGGATGAAATAAATTATTTGGGGTAAACGGGTGAATAAATAATTAAATAAGCCAGAAAAATAAGATGAAAATAAGAAAAAAATTCGGATCCTCACAACCTTCCCTTCTTAAAAGAATTTCGTCCTTGAAATTCATACCTTCCATAACCTCAGATAATCCAAGACCTTGTTGTGTGAACATTGCAGGTGTTTTTTGTGACAGCCCCACCTCACCCTAAGGCGAACCGAAGGGTCCGGCGGACTGCCTGCCCAGCTCTCGTCGGGACTCAGTCATACCTCCATCAAAACCGGAATAAAACTGCAAGAATCAAAACGAAATGGAAGGGCCGCCGCCATGCAGGATCCAACCAAGTACAAGGAAACTTTGTTCGCCATGAAAGTAGGTACATTCCTGAATACATATGTTACATAAACATGAGGAAACACTTCAAAATATACATATTAGTAAGTTTACAGATCCAAAATGGAACATTGTATTAAGATACATATAGGGTTTCCAAATTGTCGACGAGCTATACCAAAAAAGCAAAAGAATTTCTAACTAGCTCAACTCATTCCTCAAAACATTGAAGTTCCAAAAGATAGTTCCCTGTAAGGAAAACAAGGATAACAGAACGGGGTGAGCTAAAAGCTCAATGAGGTACCAACAATATAAACAGTAGAATTCATGAGAAAACACTTTGGAGGCATATATTCACATCAAATACGAGAAAAGAATGAACATCACAATGTAAAGGATACAGGTGGCTCTCAGGAGCCAAATCCCCGTTGCTATACTTGATACAGCCTCGTTGACCCTCCGTCAACATTCAAATAAAAGAACCAGTCCAGTAGAACACCACTTTAACTCCAAAACCCGATTCACCAAACATACCCCTTACCGGGCCCGAACGCCAAACAGGAACAGGAATGGTAATACTCGAGTATACCGGAATCAAGAGTGTCAATACCCAAAGATTCCCCAGGAACAGGTACCCATGGATTGTCAATTATCTCGACCAAGCCCTTACTGGCTCGATTTAATTAACTCCCCATGAGGTTGAGCTCAAGTTTAATAGGAAGATCGTTGGACACACTTCCAAACGATCTCATAACAAGTGCAAGTAACAAGTTCAAGTACATAACAAGTACAAGTAATAGATTCCAGTTCGTTCAGTACAGGCAAGAGAACGAGTGTGATAAAGTACACCCTCATCTCATACAAGATAAACTGTCAGGAAAGACATTCAACTACCAAATCAGTAGTATTCCTGGTCAAACTAACCAATTACCAAAGCTGATTACCAGGTTCGGACAGAAACAGGGCAGCAGGGATATTTCAGTCTTTTCACAGGCTACGTTGCTCCGATTGGCCTGAAATTTTGTAGGCCTCTATAAAATATCATTCCCTACAACTTTCATGTTTTAACCCAAGTCTAATTCGGCCTCTAACTAGGGGAAATAGTACCGGGTAGAATGGGTTCAATTACAACCCTAATTCCAAAATTTCCTTTCAAAGCGGAAATTTTTCGCAAATAGCCACAATTTACGCACTATAGCTTCATTCTAAATCATTCCCAACCATCATCCATGGCCACACAATATTAAACATATAAAAACAGAAAAATCATGAATAAATAGAAAAATTCACCAATCTCTCCCAAAAGTTATAAAATCTTACACAAAATCACCTCTATGCCTATAACAAGTCATTAATTGAGCATTATTGATATCAAAAGAAAGGTTCCTTAGCTACTCACCTTACCAACTCAAGAAACTTTCTTCCAAACCACTTCACCAACAACCTTACTACTACTAAGAGAAGGATTTTTATGGAAAACTTTCAAGTTTAATCGGTTGATTTGGGAGATTAAGCAAGATTGAGAGCAAGAAGTTGAGAGTTTTCTTTTCTTTTTCCCTTAGAGAGGTTCGGCCACAAGAAGCTTGCAAGATGATGAATTTTGGTCAATTTTGATTTATTGGTAAAGTTGGTCCAAAGGTCAAAGTCCAACCAAATCACAAAGTGACACTTGTCACTCTCATTAATGCTACTCTATCCTTTTCTCTCTCCAACCTTAATCCATTTGGTAACCTCTAATCATCTCTTAACACCTGCTAAATTAAACCCTGTATAAAAAACTTAACCTAATTGGCCGAATTTTTACCGAACTTTCCGCACTAGCGGGGCCCACGCCCGGTATACACTCCTAAAATCTCATGAACTAACTTATACTAGAAAAATGATTTTGAAACCATATTTACTCATAAAAATTATGTAGAAAATTTTTCTAATAAAGAAAATATAGAAAAGGCATGCAATTAAATAAAATAAAGTCTAGAAAATAAGAAAATCCACGGGTTCTCACACTCTCTCCCCCTTAAAAGAATTTCGTCCTCGAAATTCCTTATTATTGCCTTCTCCGGGATACAAAAATTTTACTACTTCCTTCTCACAGTCAACTTGAGTATCGCACCTAGCTAACCAATCAGTATCCCTTTACTAGTCAAGCTCATTGAATTCTTTCGTATAGCTTCTTTTTCCTTGCCAAATTGAACGTCTCATACACCATTCTAGTGGTCAAATGGTGGAATACCAGAATCTTACCTTCCACGTCTTCAAACGAGTCAGGGGCTTGATGTTGCTCTAGGACATACGCCCGAGCCGACACCTTTGGTCCATTCTCCTCCCCCTTCGACTGGTCAGGGTTGGTCGTGGTTGGTTGTTGGTTCCTGCTCCCTTCTTGAGGTCGGCCTGGGCAGTTTGCGAATTGATGATCCGCGCTCCCACAACGCAGACATTTTCTTCCTTTCTTCCAACAGACCTCCTCTGTGTGATTCGGCTTCCCACAGTACCCGCAAGGACCACGGGAAGCGGAGACTGAGCCTCTTCGTGAGGCACCACTTGACATCCCTGGTAGTTGTACTCCCCCGTTGCCCCTTCCAATCTTAGGAGGCGTACCCTTATCCCCTTGCTCTGAGCTACTTCCAGCAAATCCCCTTTTCTTGGTTTCGAAGTTCTTGACTTGTAACCTCGCATTTTCAACTCGTTGAGCTTTTTCCACAGCATCACTAAAGGTACTGAGTTGGGCTACAGCCAGGTCTTTCTGAATATCAACATTTAATCCCTGGACAAAACGTCTTATCCGCCTGTTCTCAGTTACAATTAATTCGGGAGCGAATTTAGACAATCCGGTGAACTGGCTCTCATATTCGGCGACAGTTTGAGTTCCCTGCCGAAGCCTAATGAATTCAACTTCTTTCTTTTCCTGGATCAGAGGTGGTAAATACTTCGTGTTGAACTCTCTCATGAAATTCACCCACATCCTTGGGGTTTGTTCTCTTTCCCATTTCTATCTTATGATATTCCACCAAGATCGGGTCGCTCCCTCCAGTTGGAAGACGGCAAAAGTCACCTGTCGCTCCTCAGTGTAGTGTAACGCGGCAAAGATATCAATCATCTTCTCTAGCCACCTCTCGGCCACGTCAGGGTCTGGTCCTCCAAGGAATTTCGGTTGCGAGAACTTTTGAAATCGTTCAAGAGCTTTATCCTCACCCTCGGCATGATTACCAGGATTTTCCGGCTTAGAAATAGGATTTTGGCCTTGCTATTCCACAACGTGAGCCAGAAGGTTGGTCATACGTTGGATAGCGGCTGCTACCTGAATGTTAGGGTCCAGTCCAGGTTCAAGGTTGGGTTCAGGCATTGGTTCCCGATTTTCCCCTTCATCCAAGGGTTGCCTACGTCCACGGCCCCGGCCTCGTCCACTACGTGTTCCTTCCATTGGATTAACTAATCTAGACTCGAGGCGCGAATATAAGATACAAACTAGCGAGGTCAGTAAGTCAGATATGTATACTACGTCCGAATCAATTCAAAAGCAAATATGCATATAACACGACTATATCAAACAATTCACACAGTAACAGTCAGTCAGATACAAGCAAAAATCCTATGGAAGTGAGGGGGTCATTAGCAATTAACAAAAGCTTCCCCCTAGGGTTCCATCTATACTCTACAAGAATATCACAATTTAGATCTTAGGCAGGGTTCATCATTCTTAGCGATCCCTAATACATCATATAAAGTCCCGTAGAATCAGCCTTCTAATGCGCCCAAATCATTTCTACCCTAGGCTTTCATCCCTTTTCGTACTCGGGCACAAGAATCCAAAATAAGATAATTCACCACTCGAGCTGGCCAGTCCCAAGAGTAAATCATCTACGTTTGTAATTCCTACCTGACATACGTATCTATGGTCCTCAAATACCATGAGAAAGATTCAAGACCTGTACATTTATGATTCATAGCTTACGCTCGAACGAGCACTTAGTCCTTCAAACTTATTCACCATTTGGCCCCAAGCTCACTCTGCGCAGAGACCACGCGAAGCAGGCTCTGATACCACCTGTGACAGCCCCACCTCACCCTAAGGCGAACCGAAGGGTTCGGCGGACCGCCTGCCCAGCTCTCGCCGGGACTCAGTCATACCTCCATCAAAACCGGAATAAAACTGCAAGAATCAAAACGAAATGGAAGGGCCGCCACCATGCAGGATCCAACCAAGTACAAGGAAACTTTGTTCGCCATGAAAGTAGGTACATTCCCGAATACATATGTTACATAAACATGAGGAAACACTTCAAAATATACATATTAGTAAGTTTACAGATCCAAAAAGGAACATTGTATTAAGATACATTTAGGGTTTCCAAATTGTCGAGGAGCTATACCAAAAGAGCAAAAGAATTTCTAACTAGCTCAACTCATTCCTCAAAACATTGAAGTTCCAAAAGATAGTTTCTGTGATACCCCAAATTTTAGGATACTATTTTTGTTTAGTCTCAAAGAAAGGATTACGGTTTCTTTATTTTATTTTGTCGTAAAACATTGTTTTATTTTTAAAAAAAGACTAGAAACCTTACTTGTACTTTAAAACCCTAGTTTACTTGTGACTAGCAGGTTATGTTTAAATCCCTCATATTTGACTCAAAACCCTAATTTTATTCTATGGAATTGTAAAATTCATCACACTTTTCTTAAAATGCCCTTTTATTTGGAAATTATTCTTTTACTATGGCCCTACTACTCAATCATTCCTCAATAAGTGCAAATGAACCTAGAAAGTAGGGTTTCACTCTTCGTTTTCAAGATTGTAGCAAATTAGGGTTTTCGAGATTTTTCGCCGGATGATTTTTCGATACGGAGCAAGGATCAAATTTGGTGATTAAAAGTGACTTTTGGGTGAGAAATAATATGTGATTAGATGCAATAATAAAAATTTAGTGAATAGGAAGAAAAAAACCCTAGTACGGGTGATTTAAGGAAAATCGGCGCGAGCCGACGGGTACCGTTTGTTACCGGGTAAACACACCATTTGACCCATACTTTATTACCTTAATCTTCTCATTTTATTTTAGACAATTGACCCTCAAAATATCTCATACATCAGCCACAATATTTGACCAAGAGAAATGAGAGAAAATGCTAGAAAGAAAACAAGTGTCAAGGTATCTATGGAAGTTGGACTTTGACCAACTTGTCTTAACCTTCATAAAACAGAAATTTGACCAAAATTTCCTCATTTCCTCCCCTTTTCTTAGTCTTGGTCGAAATTCTTGAGAGGAAAAACAAGAGAGGAAAAAACTTCACCTTGCACCTCAATTTCAAGCCTCAATCTTGAGTTTCAACCGATAATCTTGCAAATTCCTCCACAAAAGTTGATCTCCAAGGAAGCTTAAGGGTTTTGGTGGAGTGATTTGGGAAGAGGAAGGTCTTGGCAGCTTCTTGATATAGGGATTAAGGTGAATTTGGTAAGAAACTTCCCTCTACTTCTTATATGTGTGAACTAGAAGCTTAAAGTTATAGTTTTGATGGATTTATGGGGAAAATTTCATGGGTTCAATGGTATGTTGGGATGTTTAACTAGGGTTTATATTTTCAGCCTTGATTATGGTTATCTACCTCTTAATTGATGTTATTGAGCTAGTAATTGGTGGGTTTGATGATAGAGCACTTGTTAGATATGAATTTATAGAGTAAAGGTGCAAATTTCAGAATTTGGAAACCAAGCTACCCTGTTCTGTCCGATTTTAGTGCTCCATGTTAGAGGCCGAATTAGGCTTGGCATAAAACATGAAAGTTGTATATAATGGTATTTTATAGTTTCCTACAAAATTTCAGGTCAATCGGAGTAGTGTAACTTGTAAAACGACGTAATTACCCTTGCTGTCCTGTTTCTACCCGAACCTGAGAACTGCGACTGTAATTGGTTATTTTGGTTTGGAATGATTCAGAATTGGTTGTTGAGGTCTTCTGATGAAATGTATCCCTGTATCTTAGCTTTCGGATGGCTTTGGAATCACTTGGTTTGGACTTAGGTAGCCTGACTTATGACGTTTGACCCAGAATGCGGTTTGTGAATCTGTTTTTGTGATTCTGGTGTAGTATTTTGCATTTTTGACCTAGTTACCCTCGAAAATGGACTGAGTAGCCTTCTTCAACATTGTAGCCTCTTATGTCCTGAATATATCTACAAAATTTCCGGTCAAACGGATCTGTGTAGCTCGAGTTATAACCAAAACACTCGCACCTGTTTTGTACCCTGAAATTGTGTACGTTTTGAATTTCAGCTTCTGACCGTGCATTTTTCCGTTTTGATCCCGTACGATCTGGGTGTCAACTCCTTCATAAGAAATGTAGATCTTGTTTTTAGCTTCGAAACGGTATAAAGTGCATCGAAATCCGAGTTCCGTAGCTTCCGTTATGACCAAAACAAGATTGATCGTCAGAACTGCCTTTGATCTGGACAGTTCTGACGGGTACTTTGGCACTCAATTTTCGTTCTGTTCTGAATGGATTCAGGTCTTGGCCAAAACATCAAAGTTTTAGCCTTATGTCTTAGCTTCCTAATGCCTTTGGAATTTCCTGATTTAGATTTGTGAGCTGGGAGTTATGGTCCAGCAAACATACCCTGTTCGTTACTCTAGAGTGCAAATTTCTGGAACGATTTTCCATACTTTCGACCTATTTCTGTTCAGATCCGGATTTAGGTGTCTTCATGAAAATTGTAGCCCTTCCTCTTAGCTTCGCAACGGTACCTCATGTACCTTGATCCGACATTCCTATGCTAACTTTTGATCAAAACGGTTTGAGAAGGCAGATTTGGCCATTTCCGTTTGCCGTTCCGCACGGGCGCGTGCGCCCGTTTTGCCGTTTCCGCACTTGCATGTGCCGATTTTGCCGTTTTGCTTGTTTTAAGTATGTTAGTAGCCGTTTGTGATATATTGTGACACAATCTTCAATTTCAGACGTTGGTGAGCTAGGTGGAGCCGGTGGGGCCTACTAGCTACTCCTCGCGGCACGAATTTCGTACTTTTGCTCTTTTGTTCGTTGTGTAAGTATTCAGGCCGCTCTTGTGTGTTAGTTGCTTATGCGTTTCGATGTGTATGAAGAGGGTACCTAGGCGAGAGTGTACTTTATCGCACTCGACCTAAACCCTAACTTGCGCACATATTTGTACATGGCTTGTGTATATGAGCATTTTTGGAACTAAAACCCTTGAGCTTGTGGCTCGGGGTGACTTTTGAATAATTTTGTGAAGTTTGTGAGTTTGGGGTTGATCTTCCGACCTAGATGGACTATTCGAGCCGGTCAGGGCTTGGTCGAAGCCAGTCCAACTTAGTCTGAGGTCACCAAGTTTGTGAATCCGGTTCACCGAGAATGTGGACCAAGTTTGTGACCCGAGCTTGTGACTCAAGCTCAAGTTTGTGATTTCGTTCGCTCGGGCAAGTTTGTGAGGTGACTGGCCAGTGAGGGTGATAAGGTGTTCGGTGGGTGTACAAGTGGAATTCTACGGACCTTATTTATGGTCGACGGAGTATCGACAGGAGATCACGCATGGCAAATGACTTGGCTTTGAAGCCACCTGTATCCTTATTATGTGATGTTACTTTTCTGCTTTTGCTTTACTCTTACTGTGCAATTGTTAATATGTGAGATTTACGCTTTTGCCCCTGTTTACTTACTAAGCATATAGCTTACCCCTTTCCTTCTGTTTTCCTTAGCAGGGGCCGACGCGGGGACTTTTGACACACACACTAGTATAGTTAGATTTGCATGTAATAGTTGGACAATTAGGATGTTTGTTTTTGTTGTAATTTTAATGTTGTGGATTTCCTCTTGTATAAGAATTGGGATCAAGGATCAGAGTGGCGCAGTGGAAGCGTGGACACTTCGCTTTTGATATGTAATTCTTGGAGAATTTGATGTAATATTTGAGATTTATATTGTAATTCATTTGAGGAATGTAGTGAACGACTGAGTCCCGGCGAGAGTTGGGCAGGCGGCCCGCCGAACCCTCTGGTTCGCCTTAGGGGAAGGTGGGGCTGTCACAGTTTCCTGTAAGGAAAACAAGGATAACGGAACAGGGTGAGCTAAAAGCTCAATGAGGTACCAACAATATAAACAGTAGAATTCATGAGAAAACACTTTGGAGGCATATATTCACATCAAATACGAGAAAAGAATGAACATCACAATGTAAAGGATACAGGTGACTCTCAGGAGCCAAATCCCCGTTGCTATACTTGATCCAGCCTCGTTGACCCTCCGTCAACATTCAAATAAAAGAACCAGTCCAGTAGAACACCACTTTAACTCCAAAATCCCATTCACCAAACATACCCCTTGATGTGATACTCACTTGACGCGATCTAGACAACGAATCACCAACGGTTTAGCTGCGGAAATTTGACCCAATTCTAATCCCCGAGATAACGAACACTATTGATATTATCTCAACCCGTTACCTAATGAATTAGCGAACCAAACTATAGGTAGAGGAACGCCACAACCAAGGAGTTACTTGATTGATAAGTTCACTTGAATAACTTGAGAAAAATTCTCAAATATTCAAAGTGGCTCTCTTGGAAAGAGAAAAGTGAAAACTCACAATTTTATTGATCTTCAAAACTGCCTATGAAGGTCTCTTGCCTTGGCTATATATAGCCATACAACTTGAAAACCTAAAGTGACTTGAAAACCCTAACTCGGCTAGGCTAGGCCTTTGGCCCGATTCCACTACTCAAATCCACTATCTAATGGTCAGCTTATAATCGATCCAATGGAGGCTTTAAGCTGGCCCAACATAACCCAATAAAAGCTAATTAACCCACTTAAGTTATAGTGAGCCTAGACTCTATAAATCGGATCCAACTCAACATGAGGTCTTGGACCGAATTTATTCCTAGCAAATAAAATAGAAATCTAGAAAATAAACTACTAACTATTACTAAAAGATTCAATCTCTTGCAGCCTAAAACATGGCCCATAAGCGGCCCATATTTCGTATCATTCCCCTCCTCTTGAAAAAAGATTTGTCCTCAAATCGTGTTTGGAAATGAATGGTACCACAAGAGTTGGCAGTATGACTCCTCAAATCTCCACATGTTGGCTCTCTTAGAATGAAGGATACTTGCATACGTCATGATTATTGTAATTCGGTGCACATGTCTCTTGGTCAGCTTGAAAATGCTCACAATCCACCATGGGAAACTCAAGGCTTTACTCCAACCACTCCAACGCTCTTTCACCAGCCTTGTGTCATGAATGGTCGAATTTGGACCTACACAATAAATCACACGATTAGCATTTGTAGGTATAAAATCACTTGACAGCTAGCTTACCATTCACTTTCACAAGAAAAGGATCTTCATAGTGATGCTCAATCAGGTTAGAAAAGTCTCGGACATGATTGTGCAAAGTTATAAAATTCATTGCAAGTTGTTGTGGGTATGATACGAACTCGACCCAGCAAGAACCTGTCTTGAAGAACCAAGTCGATCAGGCAGCGGAAGGATCTATCTTGATCAGGTTATGGAACAATAACTACCTTGCTAGACCTAAAGAGAACCCGTCTCTAGAAACCTAGTGGATTGGCTATTGGCTTGAAAAAACAAGATGATGTAATCATCTTGCCTTGAACACCACAAGTATCCAAGCTAAATACTTGATACAGTTCAAGAAGAAACTCAAATTCCATCAAGGAACTCCATAAAAGGAGACAACTCTCTTTTTATTAATTCATCTTCAATCTCCCTCAATAATTAAATAAAGTTGGCTATTTATAGCCTTACAAGACTCAAAACCCTAATCTAAATTGGAAACAATACAAGCTTCCTTATTTGACTTGACACAACTTCCTAAATAAATTTGAAAGTAATTAACTACTTTTCTAAAACTCTAATTCAATTAGAATGGAAAACTAACTGACTCAATTGGCTTAACTATGGTCAACATGACCTTAGCCTTTATTTCCCTTAATAACTCAAGACTAACTAACAAGTATTGCTGGAAACTTACTTAAATAAATAACAAGAAATAAGCATGACAAATCTTCAATGATTCTTGAACCCGATTGCACCATCAACCATCAATTGAATTTTCTTGAATTTGAAGGGAATCCAAATCTTCATGTTCTCATCATTCCCCTCCTCTTGAAAGACGATTTGTCCTCAAATCGAGTGCTTGTTTACAAAAGAGTAACTCGGAGAATGTCTTGATAAATGCAATCCAAGAACCATGTCACCAACTCAACTTGATTATGAACGCGAACCATTGCACATGCTCCATTTGTCAAGAATATCTTCACCCAATTGTACTTGGCTAGAATTTGGAAGTCAACCAATATTTGGAAATCAATCAAGATTTGGCAATCAATCTGGATATCAATCAAGATTTGGAAATCAATCAAGATTTCAATCAAGATTTGGAAACCATTCAAGGCAAGGCTGCCTCTTTTTTTTTTTCCTTCTTTCCTCCTTTTTTTGTTTTTCTAACTTGCCAATTCAAGAAAATAAGGTAACCGCACTTCAAGATTCAAAAGGATGATTTTAGGGTTTTCAAAGTATCAAGATTTTTTTTTTCAAGACCCACTATGCAATCCAAGAACTTCAAGAAATTACCAAATCAACTACAAGAAACAAACACAAGGTAAAAAAATAAAAAATTTTTTTGGATGAACAGTACTGCTACAGTAGCGTCGGATGAACATACTGCTACAGTCATGAATAGTGCCGATGAATAGTACCGCGTGAACAGTTCGATTTTTTTTTTTTTTTTTTTTGCTTTTGATGACTCAACACAAGGTTACAACTTCACTTGAAAGAAATTTAATGGGAGTTAAACCCTTGAAAAACCTGTTTTCAAGAACGTAATCACACCAAAAAATTCCAACCTCGATCAATCACAGGATAGGTTAGATTCAAGTGATAAAATCAAGAGAACAAGAATCAAAATTTATTTTTTTGTTTCTTTTAAATCAAAAGGCGGCTAGGTTTTTGGTAGAAAAATAAATAGAAGAAAAAAAAGAAAAGAAAAGGATATTAACCTGAATCAAGAGCCGAAACTCTGATACCAGATGATACGAACTCGACCCAGCAAGAACCTGCCTTGAAGAACCAAGTCGATCAGGCAGCGGAAGGATCTATCTTGATCAGGTTATGGAACAATAACTACCTTGATAGACCTAAAGAGAACCCGTCTCTAGAAACCTAGTGGATTGGCTATTGGCTTGAAAGAACAAGATGATGTAATCATCTTGCCTTGAACACCACAAGTATCCAAGCTAAATACTTGATACAGTTCAAGAAGAAACTCAAGTTCCATCAAGGAACTCCATAAAAGGAGACAACTCTCTTTTTATTAATTCATCTTCAATATCATGTGTCTCAATAGTTAAATAAAGTTGGCTATTTATAGCCTTACAAGACTCAAAACCCTAATCTAAATTGGAAACAATACAAGCTTCCTTATTTGACTTGACACAACTTCCTAAATAAATTTGAAAGTAATTAACTACTTTTCTAAAACTCTAATTCAATTAGAATAGGAAACTAACTGACTCAATTGGCTTAACTATGGTCAACATGACCTTAGCCTTTATTTCCCTTAATAACTCAAGACTAACAAACAAGTATTGCTGGAAACTTACTTAAATAAATAACAAGAAATAAGCATGACAAATCTTCAATGATTCTTGAACCCGATTGCACCATCAACCATCAATTGAATTTTCTTGAATTTGAAGGGAATCCAAATCTTCATGTTCTCATCACCCCTTACCGGGCCCGAACGCCAAACAGGAACAGGAATGGTAATACTCGAGTATACCGGAATCAAGAGTCTCAATACCCAAAGATTCCCCAGGAACAGGTACCCATGGATTGTCAATTATCTCGACCAAACCCTTACTGGCTCGATTTAATTAACTCCCCATGAGGTTGAGCTGAAGTTTAATAGGAAAATCGTTGGACACATTTCCAAACGATCTCATAACAAGTGCAAGTAACAAGTTCAAGTACATAACAAGTACAAGTAATAGATTCCAGTTCGTTCAGTACAGGCAAGAGAACGAGTGTGATAAAGTACACCCTCGTCTCATACAATATAAACAGTCAGGAAAGACATTCAACTACCAAATCAGTAGTATTCCTGGTCAAACTAACCAATTACCAAAGCTGAATACCAGGTTCGGACAGAAACAGGGTAGCAGGGGTATTTCAGTCTTTTCACAGGCTACGTTGCTCCGATTGGCCTGAAATTTTGCAGGCATCTATAAAAGATCATTCCCTAGAACTTTCATGTTTTAACCCAAGACTAATTCGACCTCCAACTAGGGGAAACAGTACCGGGCAGAATAGGTTCAATTGCAACCCTAATTCCAAAATTTCCTTTCAAAGCGGAAATTTTCCGCAAATAGCCACAATTTACGCACTATGTAGACACCAAATTTTCAGTGAAATTTCATTTACTACTTATTATTTTTAGTTTTTATTTGTCGTGCTAGGTTTATTCACTTTTTTAGTTTTTAGTGTTTTATTTTATTATTTCATTTTTAAGTTTTAGCATAGACTTTCTCAGAAAAAAGGAAAAGCATTCAAAAATTATGCTTTAGTTCTTTTGATTTAAATTCAATGCTTTTTTTGGGGGAAATATGAAAAATGAAAAAAAAAGAAGAAAAAAAAAGGAAAAAATGAAAAAGAAAATCATTAATCAAACATAATTTGTTGTTAGGCATTTTATTTTCTATCTTTTATTCCGAGTTTTCTTCTTATTATCTGATTTTT
>NW_020862938.1:0-21573 GCF_003713205.1 Coffea eugenioides
AATTCGATATCAATAGATTGCAAAAAGATAATCATTCTTTCTTTCCAACTCATATAATTTGACCCATTAAACATAGGTGGTCTAATAACAGAATGTCCTTCAAAAAACATAGCATTATTGGTTGTCATTTTTACTCCCAATCCGATTGAGCTTAATCTCAAGGAGACCAAGCTCTGATACCAATTGTAAGGATCGGAAACAACCAAGTGAAAGAGATAAACAATGCAAAGATCATAAATGTAACAATAAGTAAAAGGAAAGAATTGCAAACCAGTTAACTACCCAGCTCCTCTTGAGCTTCAAACAAGCTACTTCAAATTGATGAATTACAATCACTCTTGTGTACAAAGGAAGGTTCACCTCCTCCTTGCCCCGAACTCCCTCGGTCAAGCCAGGACGTTTTACTATCCCTCAGGACAACCCTCACAGAGCTACACTCATGAAGTATTCACTCACAAATGAAAAGCTTACAATGAACCTCACACCACTAAGACTACAAATCATCTTTGAAGAGTATTTTCTCACAAAAATCTCTCTAGATCTTTTGTATCTTCAGTGTGCCAAAGTTGTTTGAAGTGTCTGACCAACAATTATTTATATAGGACCAAGAAAGTGCCTCATTAATGCTTCCAACGGATAGAAAGTAGCTGAACAGTCAACTAGCCGTTGGTAGTGTCGGACGTCCGATAGCCCTGTTTTATGCGTCCGACAGCAGGCAGTGAGTTTCAGAGATTTTCTTTAATTCTTTCGGACGTCCGGTGCAAGCTCTTTGTGCGTCCGACAGCAAACAAACAGATTTGAGAAATTATCTTGTTTCTATCGGACGTCCGGTAGAGACATATTCAGCGTCCGATAGTTTCGTCGACTTCGAAGGATCCTATCGGACGTCCGAAGCATGCGTCCGAAGTTGTACAATGATTATCGGACGTCCGATCCTGACTTCTTGAGCGTCCGACAGCTTCAGCGTACTTTGTCATCTTTCAATTGTACTTGATCTTTGGAACTAATTTGCTTCATAACTGAATAGATCTTTTAAGAGACATTAGTAACATCCATTTGTTTTGTAAACATCAAAAGATAGGGATCAAGATCAACAATCTCCCCCTTTTTGATGATGACAAAACAATGGATGGAAAGAAACAAAAATAAGTATAAGCTCCCCCTCAATCATTGCAACCAAAACTTTTAAGAGCCAAACTCATAATCTCAGAATAACTCCGCCTTACACATTGCATCCATTTCTCCCCCTTTTTGTCATCATAAGAGTAAATATCAACTACTATAATCCAGCAACAATAACAGGGAATTCAATATTCCAAGAAAAAATAGAGAAATGACAGCAATCACAGCAGATCATCATGAGATCAGCATTATTCTTTTATCTCTCTTTTTGACATCATATAGATTCAGTAGTATTCAAAGATATCAGCGAAAACTCAGATCAAAGTATCAAAAGAAAAAATATTATGAACAAGAATCACTGCAATGATTAGACAAAACCTCCTACTTGTTAAAATTAGTATCATGTCTAACTATCCACATGCATTTCATGCCTCTTGTCATATTTTTTCTCACATAACAATCACTTTTCATGTGACCTTTTTGACAACAAAAATTAAACATAACCAAAGAGTTATTTACATGAACAGGTTTAATAAATCTTATTTGTCTTCTCCTATGGATAGCAAACTCATTTGAATTAGAATTCAACCTATTCTTTTGAAAACAGACTTGTTTCTTGTGTTTAAGCAACTCATTTAGACCATCCATTCTTGTTTTCAAATCACCTTGTTCCTTTTTGAACAAATCACAAAGTTTTGCTTTTCTATCAAGCTCAAAATGTAAAGCAGTCTCACTCTTTTTGAAGTAATCATTTTCAGCAATCAACTTTTTGTTTTGTTGAAAAAGATTTGCATTATCTCGAAGCAAAAAACTAATTTTCTGTTTTAACTCCTTATTTCTAGCATAAGATTCTTTCAAACTATCATGCAATTTTATAATGAAATGTTCAAGATCATCTTCAGTTTCATCATCACAATCAGATTGAGAGTTAGAAGATGTTACCTCATCATCTCCAATGGCCATGAAAGCCAATTGAGCAGATTGATCTTCCTCTTCAATTTCACCATCGGAATTGCATTCATTCCATGTGAATTGAAATTTGTTTATTCTTGGTTTTGCTCCTTCTGTCTCTTCATCACTGGAAGTCACTTGCATAGTTCGCAGGTTGGCCGCATTCAAAGCTGTATCAGTTGCTTTTTGTTGAACTCTGAGCTTCCCTTTGTTTCTCGAGTTGTTTGAACTGATTTGGGAATGAATTGCTAGGTCACCTTTTCTGAATCTCCTCTTGTTAGTATTCGTTTGAAACTTTTTGTGATGAGAACGATATCATTGTCATCACCTTCACATTTCTTCATCTAGGGAGGCAGAATCATCTTCATCTGTGAGGCTTAGACAATATTCTTTCGCACTTTTGCATCCTTTCCTTGCACCTTAAGTCTTAGTTTCACTCATAAGAGGTTAAGAGAAATTAATAAGAGATTCAATAGGCAATAGTATTCAAGATCTAGTCTCCTAATAGCGTCATTTAATTTTCCAATCATTGACAAAGGCATTCAGGATTTTTCCTATTTTTCTCAACAGAGAATATTCTTTTTCAGCACCTCTAAATCTTTTAATGAGCATCATTGAATCTACAATACATTTTGATCAACATTTCCATGAGGTTCCATCTTGAAAGATTCATACTTGTAACTAGAATGGACTTCTTTTTGTGTCTCTAAATCTCACACCTTCATGAAATTTCTTTCAGTGTTGTCCAAATGTTCCCTTTAGCTGACTTGCACCCTTTGACTCTAATTAGATTCATTTTTGAGTCTAATGCACCAATAAACAATTCATGCTTTGCATTTAAGGTGAGATGAGCTCTTCCACAGCAGTCAGGTTCACTTCTTGTTTTCGGTCTAGATGCATGAGTATTTCATCTTAAGAGAGGCATCATATGGACCTTCACTCATAATAAACCACAATTCGATATCAATAGATTGCAAAAGATAATCATTCTTTCTTTCCAACTCAATAATTTGACCCATTTAAACATAGGTGGTCTAATAAAGAATGTCCTTCAAAAACATAGCATTCTTGGTTGTTCATTTTACTCCAAGCCGATTGGCTTAATCTCAAAGGAGACCAGGGGAGCTCTGATACGATTGTAAGGATCGAAAACAACCAAGTGAAGAGATTAAACAATGCAAAATCATAAATGTAACAATAAGTAAAAGGAAAGAATTGCAACACCAATAACTACCAGCTCCTCTTTGAGCTTCAAAACAAGCTACTTCAAATTGATGATTACAATCACTCTTGTGTAAAAGGAAGGTTCACCTCCTCCTTGCCCCGAACTCCCTCGGTCAAGCCAGGACGTTTTACTATCCCTCAGGACAACCCTCACAGAGCTACACTCATGAAGTATTCACTCACAAATGAAAAGCTTACAATGAACCTCACACCACTAAGACTACAAATCATCTTTGAAGAGTATTTTCTCACTAAAATCTCTCTAGATCTTTTGTATCTTCAGTGTGCCAAAGTTGTTTGAATTGTCTGACCAACAATTATTTATATAGGACCAAGAAAGTGCCTCATTAATGCTTCCAACGGATAGAAAGTAGCTGAACAGTCAACTAGCCGTTGGTAGTGTCGGACGTCCGATAGCCCTGTTTTATGCGTCCGACAGCAGGCAGTGAGTTTCAGAGATTTTCTTCAATTCTTTCGGACGTTCGGTGCAAGCTCTTTGTGCGTCCGACGGCAAACAAACAGATTTGAGAAATTATCTTGTTTCTATCGGACGTCCGGTAGAGACATATTCAGCGTCCGATAGTTTCGTCGACTTCGAAGGATCCTATCGGACGTCCGAAACATGCGTCCGAAGTTGTACAATGATTATCGGACGTCCGATCCTGACTTCTTGAGCGTCCGACAGCTTCAGCATACTTTGTCATCTTTCAATTGTACTTGATCTTTGGAACTAATTTGCTTCATAACTGAATAGATCTTTTAAGAGACATTAGTAACATCCATTTGTTTTGTAAACATCAAAAGATAGGGATCAAGATCAACAATCTCCCCTTTTTGATGATGACAAAACAATGGATGGAAAGAAACAAAAATAAGTATAAGCTCCCCCTCAATCATTGCAACCAAAACTTTTAAGAGCCAAACTCATAATCTCAGAATAACTCCGCCTTACACATTGCATCCATTTCTCCCCCTTTTTGTCATCATAAGAGTAAATATCAACTACTATAATCCAGCAACAATAACAGGGAATTCAATATTCCAAGAAAAAATAGAGAAATGACAGCAATCACAGCAAATCATCATGAGATCAGCATTATTCTTTTATCTCTCTTTTTGACATCATATAGATTCAGTAGTATTCAAAGATATCAGCGAAAACTCAGATCAAAGTATCAAAAGAAAAAATATTATGAACAAGAATCACTGCAATGATTAGACAAAACCTCCTACTTGTTAAAATTAGTATCATGTCTAACTATCCACATGCATTTCATGCCTCTTGTCATATTTTTTCTCACATAACAATCACTTTTCATGTGACCTTTTTGACAACAAAAATTTCACATAACCAAAGAGTTATTTACATGAACAGGTTTAATAAATCTTATTTGTCTTCTCCTATGGATAGCAAACTCATTTGAATTAGAATTCAACCTATTCTTTTGAAAACAGACTTGTTTCTTGTGTTTAAGCAACTCATTTAGACCATCCATTCTTCTTTTCAAATCACCTTGTTCCTTTTTGAACAAATCACAAAGTTTTGCTTTTCTATCAACCTCAAAATGTAAAGCAGTCTCACTCTTTTTGAAGTAATTCATTTTCAGCAATCAACTTTTTGGTTTTGTTGAAAAAGATTGCATGTATCTCGAAGCAAAAAACTAATTTTCTGTTTTAGCTCCTATTTCTAGCATAAGATCTTTCAACTATCATGCAATTTTATAATGTAAATGTTTCAAGAATCATCTTCAGTTTCATCATCACAATCAGATTGAGAGTTAGAAGAATGTTACTCATCATCTCCAATGGCCATGAAAGCCAATGAGCAGATTGATCTTCCTCTCAATTTCACCATCGGAATTGCATTCATTCCATGTGAATTGAAATTTTGTTTTTCTTGGTTTTTCTTCCTTCTTTCTTCTTCATCACTGGACAGTCACTTGCATAGATGTCCAGGTTGGACCGCATTCAAGCTCTGATCAGTTTGCTTTTTGTTGAACTCTAGCTTCCTTTGTTTCTCGAAGTTGTTTGAACTGATTTGGGAAATGAATTGGCTAGGATCACCTTTTCTGAATCTCCTCTTGTTGAGTTATTCGTTTTGAAACTTTTTGTGATTGAGAACGATATCAATTGTCATACCTTCCACATCTTCTTCATCTAGGGAGGGCAGAATCATCTTCATTTGTGAGGCTTTTAGAGCAATATTCTTTCGCACTTTTGCATCCTCTTCCTCTTGCACCTTAGTCTTAAGTTTCAGCTCATAGAGGTAAGAGAATTAATAAGAGATTCAATAGGCAATAGTATTCAACATCTCTAGTCCTCCTCAAGGCAGTGATTTTATTTTCCCATCATTGACAAAGGCATTGCAGAGATTTTTCTAATTTTTCTCACCAAGAGATATTCTTTTCCAGCACCTCTAAATCTTTAATGAGCATCATATGAATCTACAATAAACATTTGATTCAAGCATTTTCATGAGGTTCATCTTGAAAGATTCATACTTTGTAACTAGAATGGACTTCTTTTTGTTCTCTAACCATTCTCACTACCTTCATGATTTTCTTTCAGTTTGTTCGCCAAATTTCTTAGCTGTACTTGCAACCCTTGACTCCTAAATAGATTCAATTTGAGTCTAATGCACAATATATACACATTCATGGGCTTTGCTTTAAGGTGAGATGGAGATCTATCCACAGAGTCAGTTTCACTTTTGTTTTCGGTTAGATGCATGAGATTTTCATTCTATAAGAGGGCATCATATGGGACCTTCACTTAATATACCCAAATTCGTATCAATAGATTGCAAAAAGATAATCATTCTTTTCTTCCAAAATCAATAATTTGACCGCTTAACATAGGTGGTCTAATAACAGATATGTCCTTCAAAAAACATAGCATTATTGGTTGTCATTTTTACTCCCAAGCCGATTGAGCTTAATCTCAAGGAGACCAAGCTCTGATACCAATTGTAAGGATCGGAAACAACCAAGTGAAAGAGATAAACAATGCAAAGATCATAAATGTAACAATAAGTAAAAGGAAAGAATTGCAAACCAATTAACTACCCAGCTCCTCTTGAGCTTCAAACAAGCTACTTCAAATTGATGAATTACAATCACTCTTGTGTACAAAGGAAGGTTCACCTCCTCCTTGCCCCGAACTCCCTCGGTCAAGCCAGGACGTTTTACTATCCCTCAGGACAACCCTCACAGAGCTACACTCATGAAGTATTCACTCACAAATGAAAAGCTTACAATGAACCTCACACCACTAAGACTACAAATCATCTTTGAAGAGTATTTTCTCACTAAAATCTCTCTAGATCTTTTGTATCTTCAGTGTGCCAAAGTTGTTTGAAGTGTCTGACCAACAATTATTTATATAGGACCAAGAAAGTGCCTCATTAATGCTTCCAACGGATAGAAAGTAGCTGAACAGTCAACTAGCCGTTGGTAGTGTCGGACGTCCGATAGCCCTGTTTTATGCGTCCGACAGCAGGCAGTGAGTTTCAGAGATTTTCTTCAATTCTTTCGGACGTTCGGTGCAAGCTCTTTGTGCGTCCGACGGCAAACAAACAGATTTGAGAAATTATCTTGTTTCTATCGGACGTCCGGTAGAGACATATTCAGCGTCCGATAGTTTCGTCGACTTCGAAGGATCCTATCGGACGTCCGAAGCATGCGTCCGAAGTTGTACAATGATTATCGGACGTCCGATCCTGACTTCTTGAGCGTCCGACAGCTTCAGCATACTTTGTCATCTTTCAATTGTACTTGATCTTTGGAACTAATTTGCTTCATAACTGAATAGATCTTTTAAGAGACATTAGTAACATCCATTTGTTTTGTAAACATCAAAAGATAGGGATCAAGATCAACAATCTCCCCTTTTTGATGATGACAAAACAATGGATGGAAAGAAACAAAAATAAGTATAAGCTCCCCCTCAATCATTGCAACCAAAACTTTTAAGAGCCAAACTCATAATCTCAGAATAACTCCGCCTTACACATTGCATCCATTTCTCCCCCTTTTTGTCATCATAAGAGTAAATATCAACTACTATAATCCAGCAACAATAACAGGGAATTCAATATTCCAAGAAAAAATAGAGAAATGACAGCAATCACAGCAAATCATCATGAGATCAGCATTATTCTTTTATCTCTCTTTTTGACATCATATAGATTCAGTAGTATTCAAAGATATCAGCGAAAACTCAGATCAAAGTATCAAAAGAAAAAATATTATGAACAAGAATCCTGCAATGATTAGACAAAACCTCCTACTTGTTAAAATTAGTATCATGTCTAACTATCCACATGCATTTCATGCCTCTTGTCATATTTTTTCTCACATAACAATCACTTTTCATGTGACCTTTTTGACAACAAAAATTACACATAACCAAAGAGTTATTTACATGAACAGGTTTAATAAATCTTATTTGTCTTCTCCTATGGATAGCAAACTCATTTGAATTAGAATTCAACCTATTCTTTTGAAAACAGACTTGTTTCTTGTGTTTAAGCAACTCATTTAGACCATCCATTCTTCTTTTCAAATCACCTTGTTCCTTTTTGAACAAATCACAAAGTTTTGCTTTTCTATCAAGCTCAAAATGTAAAGCAGTCTCACTCTTTTTGAAGTAATCATTTTCAGCAATCAACTTTTTGTTTTGTTGAAAAAGATTTGCATTATCTCGAAGCAAAAAACTAATTTTCTGTTTTAACTCCTTATTTCTAGCATAAGATTCTTTCAAACTATCATGCAATTTTATAATGAAATGTTCAAGATCATCTTCAGTTTCATCATCACAATCAGATTGAGAGTTAGAAGATGTTACCTCATCATCTCCAATGGCCATGAAAGCCAATTGAGCAGATTGATCTTCCTCTTCAATTTCACCATCGGAATTGCATTCATTCCATGTGAATTGAAATTTGTTTATTCTTGGTTTTCTTCCTTCTTTCTTCTTCATCACTGGACAGTCACTTGCATAGTGTCCAGGTTGGCCGCATTCAAAGCACTGATCAGTTTGCTTTTTGTTGAACTCTAGCTTCCCTTTGTTTCTCGAGTTGTTGAACTGATTTGGGAATGAATTGCTAGGTCCACCTTTTCTGAATCTCCTCTTGTTGAGTATTCGTTTGAAACTTTTTGTGATGAGAACGATATCATTGTCATCACCTTCCACATCTTCTTCATCTAGGGAGGCAGAATCATCTTCATCTTGTGAGGCTTTTAGAGCAATATTCTTTCACACTTTTGCATCCTCTTCCTCTTGCACCTTAGTCTTAAGTTTCAGCTCATAAGAGGTAAGAGAATTAATAAGAGATTCAATAGGCATAGTATTCAAATCTCTAGTCTCCTCAATAGCAGTCACTTTATTTTCCCAATCATTGGACAAGGCATTCAGGATTTTTCTATTTTTCTCACCAAGAGAATATTCTTTTTCCAGCACCTCTAAATCTTTAATGAGATCATTGAATCTACAATACATTTGATCAACATTTTCATGAGGTTCCATCTTGAAAGATTCATACTTTGTAACTAGAATGGACTTCTTTTGTTCTCTAACATTCTCACTACCTTCATGAATTTCTTTCAGTTTGTCCCAAATTTCTTTAGCTGACTTGCAACCCTTGACTCTAATAGATTCATTTGAGTCTAATGCACAATATAACACATTCATGGCTTTTGCATTTAAGGTGAGATGAGCTCTATCCACAAGCAGTCAGTTCACTTCTTGTTTTCGGTCTAGATGCATGAGTATTTTCATCTATAAGAGAGGCATCATATGGACCTTCACTAATAATAAACCACAATTCGATATCAATAGATTGCAAAAAGATAATCATTCTTTCTTTCCAACTCATATAATTTGACCCATTAAACATAGGTGGTCTAATAACAGAATGTCCTTCAAAAAACATAGCATTATTGGTTGTCATTTTTACTCCCAAGCCGATTGAGCTTAATCTCAAGGAGACCAAGCTCTGATACCAATTGTAAGGATCGGAAACAACCAAGTGAAAGAGATAAACAATGCAAAGATCATAAATGTAACAATAAGTAAAAGGAAAGAATTGCAAAACAATTAACTACCCAGCTCCTCTTGAGCTTCAAACAAGCTACTTCAAATTGATGAATTACAATCACTCTTGTGTACAAAGGAAGGTTCACCTCCTCCTTGCCCCGAACTCCCTCGGTCAAAGCCAGGACGTTTTACTATCCCTCAGGACAACCCTCACAGAGCTACACTCATGAAGTATTCACTCACAAATGAAAAGCTTACAATGAACCTCACATCACTAAGACTACAAATCATCTTTGAAGAGTATTTTCTCACTAAAATCTCTCTAGATCTTTTGTATCTTCAGTGTGCCAAAGTTGTTTGAAGTGTCTGACCAACAATTATTTATATAGGACCAAGAAAGTGGCTCATTAATGCTTTCAACGGATAGAAAGTAGCTGAACAGTCAACTAGCCGTTGGAAGTGTCGGACGTCCGATAGCCCTGTTTTATGCGTCCGACAGCAGGCAGTGAGTTTCAGAGATTTTCTTAAATTCTTTCAGACGTCCGGTGCAAGCCCTTTGTGCGTCCGACAACAAACAAACAGATTTGAGAAATTATCTTGTTTCTATCGGACGTCCGGTAGAGACATATTCAGCGTCCGATAGTTTCGTCGACTTCGAAGGATCCTATCGGACGTCCGAAGCATGCGTCCGAAGTTGTACAATGATTATCGGACGTCCGATCCTGACTTCTTGAGCGTCCGACAGCTTCAGCGTACTTTGTCATCTTTCAATTGTACTTGATCTTTGGAACTAATTTGCTTCATAATTGAATAGATCTTTTAAGAGACATTAGTAACATCCATTTGTTTTGTAAACATCAAAAGATAGGGATCAAGATCAACAATCTCCCCCTTTTTGATGATGACAAAACAATGGATGGAAAGAAACAAAATAAGTATAAGCTCCCCCTCAATCAATTGCAACCAAATTTTAAGAGCCAAACTCATAATTCAGAAATAAATCGCTTACACATGCATACCATTTTCCCCTTTTGTCCATCATAAGAGTAAATATCAACTACTATAATCCAGCAACAATAACAGGGAATTAAATATTCCAAGAAAAAATAGAGAAATGACAGCAATCACAGCAAATCATCATGAGATCAGCATTATTCTTTTATCTCTCTTTTTGACATCATATAGATTCAGTAGTATTCAAAGATATCAGCGAAAACTCAGATCAAAGTATCAAAACAAAAAATATTATGAACAAGAATCACTGCAATGATTAGACAAAACCTACTACTTGTTAAAATTAGTATCATGTCTAACTATCCACATGCATTTCATGCCTCTTGTCATATTTTTTCTCACATAACAATCACTTTTCATGTGACCTTTTTGACAACAAAAATTACACATAACCAAAGAGTTATTTACATGAACAGGTTTAATAAATCTTATTTGTCTTCTCCTATGGATAGCAAACTCATTTGAATTAGAATTCAACCTATTCTTTTGAAAACAGACTTGTTTCTTGTGTTTAAGCAACTCATTTAGACCATCCATTCTTCTTTTCAAATCACCCTGTTCCTTTCTGAACAAATCACAAAGTTTTGCTTTTCTATCAAGCTCAAAATGTAAAGCAGTCTCACTCTTTTTGAAGTAATCATTTTCAGCAATCAACTTTTTGTTTTGTTGAAAAAGATTTGCATTATCTCGAAGCAAAAAACTAATTTTCTGTTTTAGCTCCTTATTTCTAGCATAAGATTCTTTCAAACTATCATGCAATTTTATAATGAAATGTTCAAGATCATCTTCAGTTTCATCATCACAATCAGATTGAGAGTTTGAAAGAATTTATGCTAAGATAAGGAGTACAACAGAAAATTAGTTTTTTGCTTGAGATATGCAAATCTTTTCCAAACAAAAAAAAATTGATTGCTGAAAATGATTACTTCAAAGGTGAGACTGCTTTTACATTTTGAGCTGATAGAAAAAGCAAAAACTTGTGATTTGTTCAAAAGGAACAAGGTGATTTAAAGAAAATAGGATGGTCTAAATGAGTTGCTTAAACACAAGAAACAAGTCTGTTTTCAAAAGAATAGGTTGAATTCTAATTCAAATGAGTTTGCTATCCATAGGAGAAGACAAATAAGATTTATTAAACCTGTTCATGTAAATAACTCTTTGGTTATGTGTAATTTTTGTTGTCAAAAAGGTCACATGAAAAGTGATTGTTATGTGAGAAAAAATATGACAAGAGGCATGAAATGCATGTGGATAGTTAGACATGATACTAATTTTAACAAGTAGGAGGTTTTGTCTAATCATTGCAGCGATTCTTGTTCATAATATTTTTTCTTTTGATACTTTGATCTGAGTTTTCGCTGATATCTTTGAATACTACTGAATCTATATGATGTCAAAAAGAGAGATAAAAGAATAATGCTGATCTCATGATGATTTGCTGTGATTGCTGTCATTTCTCTATTTTTTCTTGGAATATTGAATTCCCTGTTATTGTTGCTGGATTATAGTAGTTGATATTTACACTTATGATGACAAAAAGGGGGAGAAATGGATGCAATGTGTAAGGCGGAGTTATTCTGAGATTATGAGTTTGGCTCTTAAAAGTTTTGGTTGCAATGATTGAGGGGGAGCTTATACTTATTTTTGTTTCTTTCCATCCATTGTTTTGTCATCATCAAAAAGGGGGAGATTGTTGATCTTGATCCCTATCTTTTGATGTTTACAAAACAAATGGATGTTACTAATGTCTCTTAAAAGATCTATTCAGTTATGAAGCAAATTAGTTCCAAAGATCAAGTACAATTGAAAGATGACAAAGTACGCTGAAGCTGTCGGACGCTCAAGAAGTCAGGATCGGACGTCCGATAATCATTGTACAACTTCGGACGCATGCTTCGGACGTCCGATAGGATCCTTCGAAGTCGACGAAACTATCGGACGCTGAATATGTCTCTACCGGACGTCCGATAGAAACAAGATAATTTCTCAAATCTGTTTGTTTGCCGTCGGACGCACAAAGAGCTTGCACCGAACGTCCGAAAGAATTGAAGAAAATCTCTGAAACGCACTGCCTGCTGTCGGACGCATAAAACAGGGCTATCGGACGTCCGACACTACCAACGGCTAGTTGACTGTTCAGCTACTTTCTATCCGTTGGAAGCATTAATGAGGCACTTTCTTGGTCCTATATAAATAATTGTTGGTCAGACACTTCAAACAACTTTGGCACACTGAAGATACAAAAGATCTAGAGAGATTTTTGTGAGAAAATACTCTTCAAAGATGATTTGTAGTCTTAGTGGTGTGAGGTTCATTGTAAGCTTTTCATTTGTGAGTGAATACTTCATGAGTGTAGCTCTGTGAGGGTTGTCCTGAGGGATAGTAAAACGTCCTGGCTTGACCGAGGGAGTTCGGGGCAAGGAGGAGGTGAACCTTCCTTTGTACACAAGAGTGATTGTAATTCATCAATTTGAAGTAGCTTGTTTGAAGCTCAAGAGGAGCTGGGTAGTTAATTGGTTTGCAATTCTTTCCTTTTACTTATTGTTACATTTATGATCTTTGCATTGTTTATCTCTTTCACTTGGCTGTTTCCGATCCTTACAATTGGTATCAGAGCTTGGTCTCCTTGAGATTAAGCACAATCGGCTTGGGGGTAAAAATGACAACCAATAATGCTATGTTTTTGAAGGACATTCTGTATTAGACCACCTAATGTTAATGGGTCAAATTATATGAGTTGAAAGAAAGACATGATTATCTTTATTGCCACAATCTATTATATCGAATTGTGGTTTATTATTATGTGAAGTCCATATGATGCCTCTCTATAGATGAAAATACTCATTGCATCTAGACCTGAAAACAAGAAAGTGAAACTGAACTGCTGTGCGATTAGAGCTCATCTCACACTTAAATGAGCAAAAAGCCATGAAATGTGTGTATTATTGGCATTAGACTCAAATGAATCTATTGTAGAGTCAAGGTTAGCAAGTCACTAAAGAAATTTGGGACAAACGAAAGAAATTCATGAGTAGTGAGGAATGTTAGAGAACAAAAGAAGTCCATTCTAGTTACAAAGTATGAATCTTTCAAGATGGAACCTCATGAAAATGTTGATCAAAAGTATTGTAGATTCAATGATCTCATAAGATTTAGAGGGCTGGAAAAAGAATATTCTCTTGGAGAGAAAAATAGAAAAATCCTGAATGCCTTGTCCAATGATTGGGAAAATAAAGTGACTGCTATTGAGGAGACTAGAGATTTGAATACTATGCCTATTGAATCTCTTATTAATTCTCTTACCTCTTATGAGCTGAAACTTAAGACTAAGGTGCAAGAGGAAGAGGATGCAAAAGTGCGAAAGAATATTGCTCTAAAAGCCTCACAAGATGAAGATGATTCTGCCTCCCTAGATGAAGAAGATGTGGAAGGTGATGACAATGATATCGTTCTCATCACAAAAAGTTTCAAACGAATACTCAACAAGAGGAGATTCAGAAAAGGTGGACCTACCAATTCATTCCCAAATCAGTTCAAATCCAACTCGAGAAACAAAGGAAGCTAGAGTTCAACAAAAGCAAATCTGATCAGTGCTTTGAATGCGGCCAACCTGGACACTATGGGCAAGTGACTGTCAGTGATGAAGAAGAAAGAAGGAAGAAAACAAAAGAATAAACAAATTTGCAATTCAACATGGAAATGAATGCAATTCCGATGGTTTGAAATTGAAGAGGAATCAATCTGCTCAATTGCTTTTCATGCCATTGGAGATGATGACGGTAACATCTTCTAACTCTCAATCTGATTGTGATGATGAAACTGAAGATGATCTTGAACATTTCATTATAAAATTGCATGATAGTTTGAAAGAATCTTATGCTAGAAATAAGGAGTTAAAACAGAAAATTAGTTTTTTGCTTCGAGATAATGCAAATCTTTTTCAACAAAACAAAAAGTTGATTGCTGAAAATGATTACTTCAAAAAGAGTGAGACTGCTTTACATTTTGAGCTTGATAGAAAAGCAAAACTTTGTGATTTGTTCAAAAAGGAACAAGGTGATTTGTAAAGAAGAATGGATGGTCTAAATGAGTTGCTTAAACAAAAGAAACAAGTCTGTTTTCAAAAGAATAGGTTGAATTCTAATTCAAATGAGTTTGCTATCCATAGGAGAAGACAAATAAGATTTATTAAACCTGTTCATGTAAATAACTCTTTGGTTATGTGTAATTTTTGTTGTCAAAAAGGTCACATGAAAAGTGATTGTTATGTGAGAAAAAATATGACAAGAGGCATGAAATGCATGTGGATAGTTAGACATGATACTAATTTTAACAAGTAGGAGGTTTTGTCTAATCATTGCAGCGATTCTTGTTCATAATATTTTTTCTTTTGATACTTTGATCTGAGTTTTCGCTGATATCTTTGAATACTACTGAATCTATATGATGTCAAAAAGAGAGATAAAAGAATAATGCTGATCTCATGATGATTTGCTGTGATTGCTGTCATTTCTCTATTTTTTCTTGGAATATTGAATTCCCTGTTATTGTTGCTGGATTATAGTAGTTGATATTTACTCTTATGATGACAAAAAGGGGGAGAAATGGATGCAATGTGTAAGGCGGAGTTATTCTGAGATTATGAGTTTGGCTCTTAAAAGTTTTGGTTGCTATGATTGAGGGGGAGCTTATACTTATTTTTGTTTCTTTCCATCCATTGTTTTGTCATCATCAAAAAGGGGGAGATTGTTGATCTTGATCCCTATCTTTTGATGTTTACAAAACAAATGGATGTTACTAATGTCTCTTAAAAGATCTATTCAGTTATGAAGCAAATTAGTTCCAAAGATCAAGTACAATTGAAAGATGACAAAGTATGCTGAAGCTGTCGGACGCTCAAGAAGTCAGGATCGGACGTCCGATAATCATTGTACAACTTCGGACGCATGCTTCGGACGTCCGATAGGATCCTTCGAAGTCGACGAAACTATCGGACGCTGAATATGTCTCTACCGGACGTCCGATAGAAACAAGATAATTTCTCAAATCTGTTTGTTTGCCGTCGGACGCACAAAGAGCTTGCACCGAACGTCCGAAAGAATTGAAGAAAATCTCTGAAACGCACTGCCTGCTGTCGGACGCATAAAACAGGGCTATCGGACGTCCGACACTACCAACGGCTAGTTGACTGTTCAGCTACTTTCTATCCGTTGGAAGCATTAATGAGGCACTTTCTTGGTCCTATATAAATAATTGTTGGTCAGACACTTCAAACAACTTTGGCACACTGAAGATACAAAAGATCTAGAGAGATTTTAGTGAGAAAATACTTTTCAAAGAAGATTTGTAGTCTTAGTGATGTGAGGTTCATTGTAAGCTTTTCATTTGTGAGTGAATACTTCATGAGTGTAGCTCTGTGAGGGTTGTCCTGAGGGATAGTAAAACGTCCGGCTGACCAGAGTTCGGGGCAAGGAGGGAGGTGAAGCCTTCCTTTGTACACAAGAGTGATTGTAATTCATCAATTTGAAGTAGCTTGTTTGAAGCTCAAGAGGAGCTGCGGTAGTTAAATTGCGGTTTGCAATTCTTTTCCTTTTACTTATTGTTACATTTATGATCTTTTGCATTGTTGATCTCGTTTCACTTGGTTATTTCCGCATCCTTAAAACAATTGGTATCAGAGCTTGGTCTTTCCTGAGATTAAGGCTCAATCGGCTTGGGAGTAAAAATGACAACCAATAAATGCTATGTTTTTTGAAGGACATTCTGTATAGGACCCCTTATGTTTAATGGGTCAAATTATAATGAGTTGGAAAGAAAAGAATGATTATCCTTTTTGCAATCTATTGATATCGAATTGTGGTTTATTATTAGCTGAAGAGGGTCCAGATTGATGCCTCTCCTTATAGATGAAAATACTCATGCATTCTAGACCGAAAACAAGAAGTGAACTTTGACTGGCTGTGGATAGAGCTCATCTCACCTTAAAGGCAACAAAGCCATGAATGTGTATATTGTGCATTTAGACTGCAAATGAATCTATTATGGAGTCAAAGGGTTGCAAGTCAGCTAAAGAAATTTGGGACAAACTGAAAGAAATTCATGAAGGTAGTGAGAATGTTAGAGAACAAAAGAAGTCCATTCTAGTTACAAAGTATGAATCTTTCAAGATGGAACCTCATGAAAATGTTGATCAAATGTATTGGGAAAAAGAATATTCTCTTGGTGAGAAAAATAGAAAAATCCTGAATGCCTTGTCCAATGATTGGGAAAATAAAGTGACTGCTATTGAGGAGACTAGAGATTTGAATACTATGCCTATTGAATCTCTTATTAATTCTCTTACCTCTTATGAGCTGAAACTTAAGACTAAGGTGCAAGAGGAAGAGGATGCAAAAGTGCCAAAGAATATTGCTCTAAAAGCCTCACAAGATAAAGATGATTCTGCCTCCCTAGATGAAGAAGATGTGGAAGGTGATGACAATGATATCGTTCTCATCACAAAAAGTTTCAAACGAATACTCAACAAGAGGAGATTCAGAAAAGGTGGACCTAGCAATTCATTCCCAAATCAGTTCAACAACTCGAGAAACAAAGGGAAGCTAGAGTTCAACAAAAAGCAAACTGATCAGTGCTTTGAATGCGGCCAACCTGGACACTATGCAAGTGACTGTCCAGTGATGAAGAAGAAAGAAGGAAGAAAACCAAGAATAAACAAATTTCAATTCACATGGAATGAATGCAATTCCGATGGTGAAATTGAAGAGGAAGATCAATCTGCTCAATTGGCTTTCATGGCCATTGGAGATGATGAGGTAACATCTTCTAACTCTCAATCAGATTGTGATGATGAAACTGAAGATGATCTTGAACATTTCATTATAAAATTGCATGATAGTTTGAAAGAATCTTATGCTAGAAATAAGGAGTTAAAACAGAAAATTAGTTTTTTGCTTCGAGATAATGCAAATCTTTTTCAACAAAACAAAAAGTTGATTGCTGAAAATGATTACTTCAAAAAGAGTGAGACTGCTTTACATTTTGAGCTTGATAGAAAAGCAAAACTTCGTGATTTATTCAAAAACGAACAAGGTGATTTGAAAAGAAGAATGGATGGTCTAAATGAGTTGCTTAAACACAAGAAACAAGTCTGTTTTCAAAAGAATAGGTTGAATTCTAATTCAAATGAGTTTGCTATCCATAGGAGAAGACAAGTAAGATTTATTAAACCTGTTCATGTAAATAACTCTTTGGTTATGTGTAATTTTTGTTGTCAAAAAGGTCACATGAAAAGTGATTGTTATGTGAGAAAAAATATGACAAGAGGCATGAAATGCATGTGGATAGTTAGACATGATACTAATTTTAACAAGTAGGAGGTTTTGTCTAATCATTGCAGCGATTCTTGTTCATAATATTTTTTCTTTTGATACTTTGATCTGAGTTTTCGCTGATATCTTTGAATACTACTGAATCTATATGATGTCAAAAAGAGAGATAAAAGAATAATGCTGATCTCATGATGATTTGCTGTGATTGCTGTCATTTCTCTATTTTTTCTTGGAATATTGAATTCCCTGTTATTGTTGCTGGATTATAGTAGTTGATATTTACTCTTATGATGACAAAAAGGGGGAGAAATGGATGCAATGTGTAAGGCGGAGTTATTCTGAGATTATTGAGTTTGGCTCTTAAAAAGTTTGGTTGCAATGATTGAGGGGGGAGCCTCTATACTTTATTGTTTCTTTCCATCATTGTTTTGTCATCATCAAAAAGGGGGAGATTGTTGATCTTGGATCCGCTATCTTTTTGATGTTTACAAAACAAATGGATGCTACTATGTCTCTTAAAAGATTCTATTCAGTTATGAAGCAAATTAGTTCCAAAGATCAAGTACAATTAAAGATGACAAAGTATGCTGAAGCTGTTCGGACGCCCTCAAGAAGTTCATGTGATCGGACGTCGATAATCATTGTACAACTTCGGACGCATGCGGTCGGAACGTCCGATAGGATCCTTCGAAGTCGACGAAACTATCGGACGGCTGGAAATATGTCTTCTACCGGACGTCCGATAGAAACAAGTATAATTTCTCAAATTCTGTTGTTTGCCGTCGGACGCACAAAGCAGCTTGCACCGAACGGCCGAAAAATGAAGAAAAGCTCTTGAAACTCACTTGCCTGCGTTCGGACGCATTAAAACAGGTGCTATCGGACGTCCGGACCACTACCAACGGCTAGTTGACTGTTCAGTACTTTCTATCCGATTGGAAGCATTAATGACGGCACTTTCTTGGTCCTATATAAAAATAATTGTTGGTCAGACACTTCAAACAAAACTTGCACACTGAAGATACCAAAAGATCTAGAGAGATTTTTTAGTGAGAAAATACTCTTCAAGAGAATTTGATTTGTAGTCTTAGTGGTGTGGGCTTCATTTGTAAGCTTTCATTGTGAGTTGAATACTTTCATGAGTGTAGCTCTGTGAGGGTTGTCCTGAGGATAGTAAAACGCCTTGGCTGACGAGGGAGTTCGGGGCCAAGGAGGAGTGAACCTCCTTTGTACACAAGAGTTGATTGTAATTCATCAATTTGAAGTAGCTTGTTTGAAGCTCAAGAGGAAGCTGGGTAGTTAATTGTTTGCAATTCTTTCCTTTTACTTAATTGTTACATTTGATGATCTTGCTTGATTTATCTCTTTCACTGGTTGTTTCCGAGTCCTTACAATTGGTTATCAGAGCTTGTCTCCTTGGAGATTAAGCTCAATCGGCTTGGGAGTAAAAAATGACAACCAATAATGCTTATGTTTTTTGAAGGACATTCTGTTATTAGAACCACCTATGTTTTAAAGGGTCAAATTATATGATTGGAAAGAAAGAAATGATTATCTTTTTGCAATCTATTGATATCGAATTGTGGTTTATTATTAGTGGAAAGGTTCATATTGATGCCCTCTCTTATAGATGAAAATACCCTCATGCATCTAGGACCGAAAACAAGAAGTGAAACTGACTGCTGTGGATAGAGCTCATCTCACCTTAAATGCAAAAGCCATGAATGTGTTATATTGTGCATTAGACTCAAATGAATCTATTAGAGTCAAGGGTTGCAAGTCAGCTAAAGAAATTTGGGACAAACTGAAAGAAATTTATGAAGGTAGTGAGAATGTTAGAGAACAAAAGAAGTCCATTCTAGTTACAAAGTATGAATCTTTCAAGATGGAACCTCATGAAAATGTTGATCAAATGTATTGTAGATTCAATGATCTCATTAAAGATTTAGAGGTGCTGGAAAAAGAATATTCTCTTGGTGAGAAAAATAGAAAAATCCTGAATGCCTTGTCCAATGATTGGGAAAATAAAGTGACTGCTATTGAGGAGACTAGAGATTTGAATACTATGCCTATTGAATCTCTTATTAATTCTCTTACCTCTTATGAGCTGAAACTTAAGACTAAGGTGCAAGAGGAAGAGGATGCAAAAGTGCGAAAGAATATTGCTCTAAAAGCCTCACAAGATGAAGATGATTCTGCCTCCCTAGATGAAGAAGATGTGGAAGGTGATGACAATGATATCGTTTTCATCACAAAAAGTTTCAAACGAATTCTCAACAAGAGAGATTCAGAAAAGGTGAACTACCAAATTCATTTCCCAAGATGCAGTTCAACAACTCGAGAAACAGGGAAGCTAGAAGTTCAAACAAAAAGCAAACTGATCAGATGACTTTGAATCGTCCAACCTGGACACTATGCAATGACCTGTCCAGTGATGAAGAAGGAAAGAAGGAAGAAAACCAGAATAAAACAAATTCAATTCACATGGAATGAATAGCAATTCCGATTGGGTGTTAAATGAAGAGGGGAAGATCAATCTGCCTTCAATTGGCTTCATGGCCATTGGAGATGATGAGGTAACATCTTCTAACTCTCAATCTGATTGTGATGATGAAACTGAAGATGATCTTGAACATTTCATTATAAAATTGCATGATAGTTTGAAAGAATCTTATGCTAGAAATAAGGAGCAAAAACAGAAAATTAGTTTTTTGCTTCGAGATAATGCAAATCTTTTTCAACAAAACAAAAAGTTGATTGCTGAAAATGATTACTTCAAAAAGAGTGAGACTGCTTTACATTTTGAGCTTGATAGAAAAGCAAAACTTTGTGATTTGTTCAAAAAGGAACAAGGTGATTTGAAAACAAGAATGGATGGTCTAAATGAGTTGCTTAAACACAAGAAACAAGTCTGTTTTCAAAAGAATAGGTTGAATTCTAATTCAAATGAGTTTGCTATCCAAAGGAGAAGACAAATAAGATTTATTAAACCTGTTCATGTAAATAACTCTTTGGTTATGTGTAATTTTTGTTGTCAAAAAGGTCACATGAAAAGTGATTGTTATGTGAGAAAAAATATGACAAGAGGCATGAAATGCATGTGGATAGTTAGACATGATACTAATTTTAACAAGTAGGAGGTTTTGTCTAATCATTGCAGTGATTCTTGTTCATAATATTTTTTCTTTTGATACTTTGATCTGAGTTTTCGCTGATATCTTTGAATACTACTGAATCTATATGATGTCAAAAAGAGAGATAAAAGAATAATGCTGATCTCATGATGATCTGCTGTGATTGCTGTCATTTCTCTATTTTTTCTTGGAATATTGATTTCCCTGTTATTGTTGCTGGATTATAGTAGTTGATATTTACTCTTATGATGACAAAAAGGGGGAGAAATGGATGCAATGTGTAAGGCGGAGTTATTCTGAGATTATGAGTTTGGCTCTTAAAAGTTTTGGTTGCAATGATTGAGGGGGAGCTTATACTTATTTTTGTTTCTTTCCATCCATTGTTTTGTCATCATCAAAAAGGGGGAGATTGTTGATCTTGATCCCTATCTTTTGATGTTTACAAAACAAATGGATGTTACTAATGTCTCTTAAAAGATCTATTCAGTTATGAAGCAAATTAGTTCCAAAGATCAAGTACAATTGAAAGATGACAAAGTATGCTGAAGCTGTCGGACGCTCAAGAAGTCAGGATCGGACGTCCGATAATCATTGTACAACTTCGGACGCATGCTTCGGACGTCCGATAGGATCCTTCGAAGTCGACGAAACTATCGGACGCTGAATATGTCTCTACCGGACGTCCGATAGAAACAAGATAATTTCTCAAATATGTTTGTTGCCGTCGGACGCACAAAGAGCTTGCACCGAACGTCCGAAAGAAT
>NW_020862939.1:0-48008 GCF_003713205.1 Coffea eugenioides
ATGCACCTCAGCTATTCCCCCCGGGGTGGAGAATTTGACGCTGAGATGGAGAGACGACGGGATAACTCGGAGGGCGTTCAGGGCGGGCCGTCCCAAGAACACGTTGTACGGGGATGGTTGCTTGACCACCACGAAATTGACGGGGATGGTCCGGCACTTGGGCGCCAGCCCTACCGTAACCATCAGGGTGATCATCCCCTCCGGAGTGATGGGCGGTGCAGTAAAGCCCACCAGGGGTGTCCGAACAGGGGTAAGCTGTCCGTCCTCCAAACCGAGCTCCTCGAACACCCGGTAGAACAGGATGTCCACCGCGCTCCCCTGGTCGACGTACACCTTCTTCACCCGATAATTATTGGTCACGACGTCTATCACGATAGCCTCGTGGTTACCAGACGCCAGGGGAACCGCGTCTCTCGGTCCGAAGGTGATCTCCTCGTCCATGCGCAGACGTTTCAGGGAGTCATCCCCCTCGGGGGGAGGTCGCCGGTTCTTCCTGGCTGCATGGCTGTCCCCCCTGTAGGGCCCCCAGCGATGGTGTTTATCACCCCCACCAGGTTCTGGGTGTCCGGGTCGGGATAGTCGGCCCGGGGCAAGTCACGGCGCTCAGGGCGGTCGCTGCGCTGGGCCTCCCCGCGGTCACCGCGGTAGGCGCGTCCTGACCCCTGGCCCGGTCGACCTTGCTGCACGAATCGCCCCAAGAAGTCGCGCTGGATCAGATCCTCTATCTCCTTTTGCAGGGCCCAGCACCCCTCCGTATCATGCCCAACGTCACGGTGGAAGGCACAGTACCGGTCCTGGTTCCTCTTGTTCCGGGGTGTCCCCATCTTATGTGGTGGTTCACCTAGGCCCTCTGCCTCCATAACGGCCAGAACTTGGACTCTGGGCCGAGTTAGGGGGGTGTAGCCTTTTGCTGGAAGCGGCGGCTGAACGGGGGCTTTATCCTTTGAGAGCCGGTCGAAAACATTCTTCTTGGCCGGGCCGTCCTTATGCTCGAGCGGGTTCACCCGTCCTCTGCGATCTCCGAGCTCCCTATCTGATTCTCTCTTCAGGCGACCAGCCTCTTCCGCATTAGCGGCCGCGTGCGCCCTGGTCAAGAGTTATTCCAGGTTACCGGGGGGCTTCTCGGCGAGTTTGTAGAAGAGCTCTTCCACCCTAAGCCCATTCATTAAGGCGGACATGACCACCTTCTCGTCTTTGTCCCTGATTTGCAAGCTCTCCGTGTTGAAGCGGGTCATGAAACTCCTCAGGGACTCGTCCGATTTCTGCTTGATGGCCATCAGATGAGTCCCGTTTTTAGAGTAAGTTTTCGAGGAGACGAACTGCGCGGCGAACTGTTTGGCTAGCTCGGCGAAACTCCGGGTGGACCCCGGCGTTAGGCCCTGAAACCAGAGCCGGGCCTTCCCTTTCAGAAACATGGGGAAGGTCTTGCAACGGAATGCATCCGCGGCGGTTTGCAGACGCATGTGTGTCAGGAAGACCGAGAGGTGGTCTTCCGGGTCGGTCGAGCAGTCGTACAGTTCGATGTTCGGGATTTAGAATCTCCGCGACAATGGGTAATCTTCTATTTCTCAGGTGAAGGGCGAGGCTGTATAGTTGTCCTCGTACAGCCGCGGCCGCTGGATCTGCTCAAGCTCGTCCCGGACAGGCGGCCACTGGGGAGGGTCTCGCGGCCGGCTCTTGATAGATCGGGCGGGAGAGCGCTCAGACTCGTTCCGCGCGAGTTTCCACGAGGAGGGATTCCTCCGTCGGCCCCCCGCGGTCCGATCGCGAGAATATCTCTCGCTGTCACCGACCACCGAGGCCCGCGGCCGAGGGGGAGTCCGTTGCCGTTTCCTCTTGGGGGGCTGGTCCCGGGACTCATCCTCCGAGGGAACGGGAGGCGATTCCCTCTCCTTTCCCTTCGCCTTGGAGGTTTGTGCGCCCCCCGCTTCACCCCTCTCCTTTGCCTGTCGGAATATATCCTCCAGCATGGGAAGGTTCTCCGTTACGAACTGAAAGATCTGCTGTCTCCGTTCCCCTGAAAAGGCCGAGCCCCCAGCGCCCCGTGCCACCTCGGTCTCCGCTCGCCGGGTCCTGGATCGGTGTTCTCAACGGTTCGCTTAGAACGTGTTCTCGCTATCAACACAACTACTTGTACCTTTCTTCGATTCTCACAGACGGCACCAACTGAAGAAGCACGGAACTTCCCCGGACCAAGCTGAGCTGATGAGCTCGGCTTGCTGATGGAAAGAGCGCGTCCTAAGCCTGAAAGACAAACAAGAGAGTGAACTAACAGGGGCCCTGAGGTTGTCCCCGAGGGCACTCCGACGGTCAAGTTAGTTTTCCGGTGAGTGGGGTTCGCGGGAAGTAGAACGGTCGGGAGTAATCGTCCAATAGTGAGTGTACCTTGCGCAGTCACTGTGCGTTACCATTTATACCTGCTTAGGAGCCCGACCTCCGTACGTTTCGGGACTTGCCCAGAATAGCCTCAATCCCGCTCTAAGGGGAGAACAATCCCGACCTATGCGGGATTGTTCTCTGGAGCCCCTTAGAGCCCTAGCGGCGGAGTGCTCGCGGGACAGTTCACATGGGCCCAGGGTCTAAGCCCAGCTCGGAGCTCCCTGGGCTGCCACGTGTATAGGCCCAGGACGGGGCCTCTGCAGTGTCTTTACTTGAGGAATAGCAATACATTTCCTAGCTATGATCCATGTTAAACATTTGAATTTTAATCTATATTGTCGTGCGCAATAATGCGTGTCAAATTTTGTGAAAGTTGCCCGGAGACCATAATCCATGTTGGACACGTCGTCTCTTAACACCCATTTGCAACTAATTGATGTAACTCGAC
Organism: Coffea eugenioides; assembly: GCF_003713205.1. Lineage (NCBI taxonomy): Eukaryota > Viridiplantae > Streptophyta > Magnoliopsida > Gentianales > Rubiaceae > Coffea > Coffea eugenioides. Next base: position 2,828 of record NW_020862939.1, read on the forward strand.
ATTGATGAGATTTGGAAACTGAATTGTGGACTTGATTGAAGTTTCTGCAGTTGAAGTAGGTGAACGACGGCTAAAATCCTCCAAGTTTGTGCCGTTGGGTTTGAAAAAGCTAGTTTATAATGAACCTGGCTTCCATTTTAAAATCAATTGACATGAATATCTTGACTCAAAATCTTATTTAAATGGTGGGAGTTGCTTGAAAATCAATGTAGATTATTCCACCAGAAGGAGGAAGGCATTGGGAAACAACAAAATGCTTCTCCACAGACCTAATTTTGATGGGAAAGACCCCCACCAGAGGGAAACTTAGCACAAATTAAATTAATGGGAGGAGCTGAATACGACCCTTCAAATAGACCCTTGACGATTAATCTATTGGCTGCTTCTGTCAGATGCAAACCATCCCAGCAGACATACGCGGAAGGGTCAGGACAACCAGTTGTCGGCGGGTCTCCACAACCCACAGATGAATCAAAATTATATGGGCCACCAGCTCCGCAGCAGGCTGACAGAGTTCCTCCTGTGAATCCTGCAATAAACATTTTATTGAGGGTAAACATAAAAAATTTAACTCCCCCACCAACTCTTGACAAGCGACGGAATGTTTTTCTACGAAAATTCCAAAACCTCCAATCCAAACGGGAAAACTTTAGAGTGGAAAATTGAGTAGTGATAAAGTCGGATAATACAAATTGTACCGAGTAAAGAGATAGAGACGTACCGAATTCTTTTGGCGAGCGATAGAATCGAATTGCAGAATTGTAGTAATCAGCATAGATAATTGTTACATGAGGATGAAGCTCCCTAATGCGATTAAGTTCAATTTGGAGCAACTCATTATGGTGCTTTGCAAAGTCGTTTAACCAATTAATGCAGCCAGTAGCCTCGTCGTAGTCGTAATCCCTATTGGAGTTCTGGAAGTATGTTAGATAGGCGGCCGAGCATCCCAATGGTAGGTTGCCGGGAACTATGAAATTCGCCGCCCCAAGTTGAATCATGTCCTGCCGCCGGAAGCCCAAAAGAATTGATATATTCAGATAGCTGAAGTGACGAAGATATATAGCAACTGATGGCAGAGTTTGATGAGAAGAAATTGCAGTTGGAATTTCTTACTGTTATGGCCGAACTGATGGCTCCAACAACTGCGGGAACGAATGTTTTGACCTCCTCGATGCTTCTTCCTTGAAGAAGAGCATGGTTGTAATCGTTGCCTCCAATTTCTCCCATCACAGTTAGCGAGCTCTGAAGATATTGCATGCAATCTGTTGATCATGATCAGCATAAGATTTCAATACTTTGATATGTACATGCAAGCGCTAGAAAATATTATGGGAAAACAATTTTGATGAATTTTTTGAAGTAACCTATCTAGCTTGCATGTTATCTAATACTAGGAAAATAGAAATGTGACATGCGCTGTTATTTTGAAAGTTACTCACTAATTTTTCTTTTTCAAGCCTATTGTTATACTACTCCTTATTCCAATATTTTAGATAATTTCACTTCTACATTTTAGACACTTAATTACATGAAGATTCAAAATTTCAAATGATATAAACAACTAGAATTCTATCTAATATATCTTACAAAACATGATTTTATTCCTTGAAAATTTCAAAGCATTTAAGTTGCCCTTTAATTCAAAGCATCACATGTGTCTGGCTATGTCTTGCCTCGCCAATTTCACACGCCTAACGCTTGTACATAAACTTATTCTCTTGTCCACTTCGAAATAGTGGATAATCAAAACCTATGTTTTGAATAAAAAATGAGCATTGAATGATTTTTGTCAAGGATTATCGATATTAAAAAGTGATACATGATTGTGTAATTTTAGTTCTAAAATTTGCTCAAAAATAAAAGATAAACCAAATTTTGAGAGGAAAATATGTTTAGTACTATTTTTTAGAAAAGGAGGTTAAATATAACAAACTTATCACATGCAAAAAACAAAAATTATCACACGCCAAAACTTCAAAGGTGCACCATGGCCCACTTGATAACCAGATTAAGAAATGTATTCAAGCAAACCTAAGAAGTGCCTAAGCATAAATGGGATATGATACTAAATTCTAGTACTTTTTTTCTTCAAATATGATAATTTCTATTCTAAATCTACTCCTATTTTACATTAAGGAGAAGAGAGACTTAGAGGGTACTGACACTAAAAGGAAGGGATGGACCCAAAGGGGTCAAAGGAAGACTTGGACGAAACTGAACGGTTGGTAAATGGTAAAATTTTTAGAAAATTTTGAACAAAAATACAAATTGTGGGATTTAATTCCTTAACATATTCTCTATAGAGTTTCGACCATTCATACTCTCTGTAATAGAGTAGTTAGCCATCATTTACTCAACCCAACTTAACGACGTCACCTAACATATTCCAAAATATTTGTTGTATTGAATAGATTGGATTGAGTACACGTGACATTGGTACATTGTTCCCTACAAATTGAATATTGTGGGACGAGACTTGCATATTGTGGTCGAAACTCTATTATAAAGAGTATGAACGGATCGAAGACCTTAGGAGGATAATAGAGTAGTTGGGTGATGTTCTCTTAATGGAATGCGTTTTCGTTTTTCTGTGGGCCATCCATTGACCACGACGCTCCAAACCGAGCCACACATGGAAGTTTTTTTTTTCTTTTTCTGGCCAAACACATGGAATCTTCTTGAGCTTGGTCCACAACACTCCAAATAATTATTTCTATCCTGACAATGATGTCACTACCGAAATGATGGTTTGAAAAAAATAAAAAATTTCAGAAACATAAAAAAAAAAATGATGGTTTGGACGCCAAAATGTTGATTTATCGTAGAGGTTGTACAAAAGGGTAGAAAGCTTCTAAAAAAAAATAGATCCGGGGCAGTGTAAAGATAGTACGTGTATACGTTTTTTCACTAAAATAATGAGCAGGTTCCTTAAATTCCTTCTTTTTTCATGGTCCTACTAATTTTTCTGAAGGCAGGAAAGGGCAAAGTATTGCTTATGAGAAACAAAAGGCAAATTCTTAAATCCTGATGAGAGTAATTTTTTTTTTTTTGGCATGTTGAGGGTATTTTTCAGCACGTGTCAGATTAGTATCACAAGCCAAAAAATGAGTGTCTAAAAGTGTAAAACTGATATTCTTAAAAGGTAATATTGATATTTTTAAATGGTAAATCCTTACGTGACAAATAGTGATTGATTTTTTTTTTTTGGTAATAGAACTCAGAAATAAATCGCAACGGATCTTCTGTCCCACACCCTGTGCTATTATCTATCCCATTTTCTATTGTATTGCTATTTCTCCTACATAAACACCATGTTTTAGTTCTCTTTCTGTTTCGTTAAGATCCAATAACTATTAATTGAATAAAAAATAAATACAACAATTTCAAAAAATTAATATATAATAAAAATTAAAAAATACAACAAAAAATTCATAAAAAATCTTATTTTTTATGTTTTTTGATTTTTTGATTTTGTTAAATTTTGTATATTACTTAGTTAATAGTTATTGGATCTTAACGAAATAAAAAGAGAACTAAAACATAGTGTTTATGTAGGAGAAATATCACAGAATATGGGACAGAAGATCCATTGCGTAAATAAACCCTTAACTAGTGGCTTGTATGTATGTGTACACGCGCACGTGTGTGTGTGTAAGATTTACATGTATTTAACTAATTATATGCATGGTCTACGACACGGTTACACATATTTACTGCATCAACAATTTGAAGCAAAAGTTACTGACTAGCTTTTGTGCCACATAAAGATGGCAACAAGTCTTTGAAGCAATCCAGCTGAACTCGCAAAGTGAAGTTGGTGACACTTTCAGAAATTCCCCTCTCGTCAAAAAATGAAGGGTCCAGAGCTTTAGCTCCTGCTACTGCAAAATTGACGCCAGCATAAAAATCCCTGCTGCTCTTTGCATTCCTAATACTAACATATGGCGGAGGAATTGGAAGTCCAAAATTCTGAGCTGCAAGGTTGCAGAAAAACCAGGTAAGAAACCATGAGATTTCAACAGAGCTTAGTGATGCATGATTTATAAGAAAAAAAAAAAAAAAGAAGTACGATCAACCTATCATATCCACGATGAGACGACCATCACAACATCTGCCAGTAGGTTGGCCAAAGTAGGTTTCTCCATTGGGCGGGCGACCCTGGTGTATCGTCTTTGGGGATGAGAAGCCGAGTAGATTTCCATTATCCGAAAGTGAATCGCCAAAAGAAAATATGGATGTATAGCATTCGGAGGCAGACTGAGAAACAGTCATCAATATAAAAATGATGCACAAATATGAGTTAGTCATGGTGGCAGCAAAAGAATGAAAGGAAGAAGTGAAATGCTAGAAGATGAGAACTACAATACTTTAATTTTGTTTTTCTGATTTATATAGAAACTAGTGGTTGAAATTCTCAGTTGATTTCCTTGGGTGCTTTTATTTCACACTGACCCGTTCAGTAACATAATTGCAGTGGAGCCAAACATATATTTTCCCGTGACAGCGAAAGTCTGCCTAGAGGCTAGATCACTCACGTCTCTAATTTTAGATTGTGATGAATGAAACGTGTGCAAAAGTCCAACTCGACTACTTAGACCGTCTACAATTATTGCGGTGCGAGGAAAACGTTGCTTGTCTGTAAGTTAATAGAGTACATTGTTCATACTCCCTCCCTTTTTTTTATAATTGACGTTTAAGAAATTTGCTCTAGTATACTTTTATCTATTATTTTATTATCCCCATACAATATTAATAATTTTTTCACAATTTTACCTTTTTATCTCTCTTTTTCAATACAGGGTTCTTAATTACTACTCCCAGTAATTATTGCATTGCTTTTGGCCTAGTAAAACAGCACCATTTAGTACTCTAGTGAGAGAAAATATGGATGAATTGGATAATTAATAAGGATACAAAAAGAAAATAGTGTACAGAGTTAAGCAATGAAAAACTTTTCTTAATTGATGTGCAAAATCTTAAACGTCAGTTATAAAAAAAGGGAGGTAGTATTAAAGATGACCACATGGCATGGCCATCGTGCCAAGTGCCAACTGTAATTATAGATTTACGAGCTTTTGGTCATGGTGTGGCGTGCATGTAGGATGTGTACGGTACTATGATTGAATTTTGAATTTTGTGTGTAATAATTTTTATGAGTTGGAGTTGTTGAGTTAAATTTATAATTTTTTGTTACATTAATGCATGATTAAAAGTGTTAATTGACTTGTTTAAAGACAAAGTGATAGTTTGTATTGTCCGCATATTAAATTAAGGTTCAAAATTAGAAATTTTCATATTATTATTTGGTAGTGTTTTAGTCAAATTAGAGTTTTAGTAATTCTATTGGAGTTAAATTATGATAGTTTTATTGTTTAGAAATTAATATCTTATTAGAAAATTGCTTATGGTTGTAAGGCTTGTGTATCAAGTCGTTTATAGATAGACATATGATAGAGTGCAGTTTAGTCGGTCTTCTCACGTGCTTTTCCTATTTATTTGGACTAAATACTGCACTAATCGGTGGATTTTACTGAGATTTTGTGTTCTATGCGAATTGCAGCATTTAGGGGCAAAAGGCGCTGGAAAATTAACTTTTGAAGCCTTCCTGTCAGTTAGACGTGGGAACGCCTAAGTATGATGTCCAAAGCCGGATTTGCGGGATTGTTGGTCACGTGCAAACTTCCAAATATTTGGAGATTCCTTCGCGGGTGACAATTCTGGAACAATGCTGACTTAGCCAATTTGCATGTGAAGAGTCATTTGGCAACAAGACTTCAATTGGATTTCAATTGATTGGGTTCCTTCTTTGACTAAACGTGCTGACCCACAAAAGCAGGAAGACTACTGGGTCTCTTTTGGAGACAGCCGCACGAGGACTCTATAAATACAATCCCTTCGCTGGCTTGGGGATCTCTCGCTCTCTCTCTCTCGGAGAGCCTTTTGGTCTTTTGGCCAATCTTTTGTTCCCTTCAGTTTTTCTCTTATCAAACACTAAGGCGCCTATTATTTTTATTCTTGCACAGCTGGTTCTCCATTAATGGAGAACTAGTTTCTCAATTCTAGTCAAGGGGACAACTGAAGATTTGGTTCAACAATTACTGTGAGATCTAATTTATTTTAATTGCTTCCTTAATTTATTGGTATTTATATGTTTCTTGCTTTTAATTGCTATAGCTCGTGTGAGTGATTGAATAGATGCGCAATATTTAATTATTCACATAGGCTATTTTGCTAAATAGGGATAATTGAATCCGTAATTGTTCGTTATCTTTATCTCAGTAGCAACTGGCGTAATCGGGTTTATGTCAGGGAAACATACAATCTAATTTAAACAAACCCTCTTAGCGTGTTTGTTAGTTAGGATTGGGCCTTTCTAATTATTAATGCAATCTAGAAATTAAATCCTACGGTCGTACCTAGGATTGTTTTTGGGTTAGAGAAATAGTTAACGGTCGTACCTTAACTATCGAGAAAGTAAGAAAAGATTGGTTGTTTATCGCGTGTATGACAACTATAACCAATCTATTAATAAATGTGGAATTATCTGTGAATCGATGATCAGTGCATGAACCATTTCTGAAGTGTACCCTTGGCTAGAGTTTTCCATTAATATTCCTCTTAATCAATTATTTTCTGCAGTTAATTTATTTAGTTAGCATTTAATCCAAAACCCCCCATACTTTGGACTCTAGAAGAAACGAATTATCCCCAGTCCCTGTGGATTCGACCCTACTCATCGCTATATACAAAATCTGTATTTTTCTCGAGTAGGTATTTATTATTGTACAGGTTCGGCACCTGTCAACATATTATTGTGTTTAGTTGAGAAGAGTGAAAAATTGAGTTCTTATGATGTGATTAATAAATTATTGTTTGTATTATTCCTCTTCTTCTATACATATTTTTATGTATATAAATTGCGTTCCCATATATATTGATTTTATGAAATATATATCTTATATATTTTTGGTGAATTTTTTGGTTTCTATGTGTATATTGATTGTGAATAATTTGTGGGTAAAACGTGGATTTGATTTGTGAGAAAAATAATAATTTTATCGTAGATATAGTTAAATGTCTAATCAAACATGTCTACAATTAGTTTGTGCTGATGATAGGAATTTGGAAAGGATATAAAAGAAAGAAAAGCAGAGAAAAAAATAGAGCTTGTGATGATGTGCAGTAAATGCTAATAATCTTCGTCTGCCATTAACACAAAATCCTAAATCTGCTTATCCAAATTATTGGACACATGGACAGAAGAAGGTAAACGATTAAAAGTGACCTAAATCACTGCACAAGGTACAACAGAAAGGTGCAATTGAAAGCGTGAAAAGACCGAAAAACTTACTGAACCAACCAAATTTGCCAAAACAGAAAGAGGTCCAGCACAAAAGTTACCGTCATTCCTTCCAAAATAGCGTGGAACAGTCCCCGCTTTTGTATAGTTAACGATAAGGGTTTACAGGCTTACGGCTTACTTGTGGGGCTGGAAGTGACAACTTAGATTCACGGATCCTAGCCCTAGGCAAAGGCTTGTACTGTATATATAGACCTCCCCTCCCTTCAATTTTCATTTTCCATTTTGTTTCTTGGGCAACATCCATGGATCCATCTCACCCAATCCGCAAACTAAGCCCCCACGTCCCAGGCCCCACAGTCACCCACACGCCCCAACCACCAAAAAGTTTTCATTTTTCTTTTCCTTTTTCTCAAACTAATTAAATTTAGATCATGTTTGATAATTTAGTTCAGCATTTAAATTTAATGAATTCAAATCTTAATATATTCAGATCTTTTATTAATAAAAAATTAAACATCTAAATTAATTAAGTGGGATTGATTTTTTTAAATAAAATTTACTATCAAAATTAAGTGATAAATTATTCACTTATTACTGAATGTGATATGCACTCAAATGTATTAGATCTAATATTTAATAATTTAATAACTTAATAGATTTGAATTTCAAATTTTAAATTTTAGACTTCGGTTTCAAATTTTAATTTTATCAAACGCATCCTTAATCTATGATTTTGGAGGAACATCTGGGTATTGCAGAATAACTTATGAGCTCACAACATTTAAACCCAAATCTTAGATTTTGAGAGAAAGAGGGAAAGATGACCCGAGAAGGAAAGCGAAAAGGAAGGCAGCAATTGGTTCACAACTCTAGGTGCTGGTGATGACAAAAAGGGAGGGGCAAAGAGCAAACATGGTGCAGAGGATACGGCAGAGGTAGGAGGTAAGGAAGTGTTGATAACGATGGTGGCGAGAAGCGGGCTGTGGTGGTGGATGGTAGGAAGTGCATCTACTGGAATTGATCGCGGATTGGAGTTGAAGAGAGCCTCACGGATGGAATGATTTGCAGGGTAAGTGAGTGCTGAGTCTGAGCTTTGGACTAAAGAGAAAAAATTCACTTTTATTGATGTGGCAGATCTTACACCTGTCGCTTTAGGAGTGGCCCTATAGATGGATTCCACCCATATTTTTGCCATAATGCCATTGTATTGTCTACACCAAGTCCGTTTTAGGTACAATAATTGCGCACCAAAATTCATGAATGAAAAGGGAAAAATCTTTAATGGATTATGATTTTTATTGGTTTCTTTCTGGTTGATATAACTTTCAGAAGTGTACCTCTAATTCTAATATGAAAAGGCACTATGAAATAGGGCTAGAGCTGAACCAAGTAACTCGGCTCGAACTCGCGAGCTACTTGGTCAGCAGCTCGAGCTCGAGCTCGGTTGACCCAGTTCGAGCTCGAGCTCGAGCTGGAGCTGCTCGTTAGAGCTATCGAATCGAGCTTGATCTTGGAAATATAATACTCGAGAGCTCGACGAGCTCTATCGAGTTTTTTATAATATATATTTTAATTTTTATTATTGTAAAATGTCAATAATATCCTTTATTTAAAATTATATATAAAATATTAATTTTTATTACTTGAACTTGATTAGACTTCAAATAAGCTCAATTGAGCTTGATTTTAATTAATTACATTTAATTAAACTTGAGCTCGAGTTCCATAAATTGATGTCGAGCTCGAGCTCAGGCTTAGTTATTTTGCCTCGAGTCGAGCTCGAGTAGAGCTCGACTCGACTCGACAGCACCCCTACTGTGAAAGCAATATGCGGATACTAGCCAGAAAAAGAAAAAGCTGCTTTGATTTTTGTCAATACGAGTTTAACGTAATAAGGACCGTGTGTTAGGTAATTACTTCATTTAGCTTCTTGTGCTGTCAGCGTTTTCTCGTGGGGATTCGTTTTTTTTTTTCCTGGCATTTTCTTACAGAAGTAAGAAGTTAGTAAATAAATCTAATCCCCACAGTAACTTAAAAAACCGGCAACTTTTAAAGTCCTGTGAGGGACTTATCTACCCAACATCTTCCCCCCCCCAATACCAATGTGGGATAGAAAACCTCTTGTGGGGATTCGTTGCCATTCAATTATTTAGTACAACTGATACTTTAGCTTTCACACGACAACTACCTGGCAAATAAAAAGGGATAATTTCAGAAACCTCCCTTAAGGTTTCTGATAGTTTTACTGGCCTCCTTTGAGGTTTTCAAAATATTAGCTATCTCCCCTAAAACTAATTGGGCAGTAACAAATCCATCCCATTTCAAAAACACAAACAATATAAAAGGCCTATCAGGAGAGAGAAAAAAACTTCATTCAATAGCTACCCTCATTAATGGGTTAATTTGTAATGACTAATAAATAGTACTTAGCCATGTAACAAGAATAAAAACTCAAGAGGTGTATTTGAAACTCTCATCAAAGGCTAGGTTGCTATTACATTTTGGAAACTAGCAACCAATGGCTCTTTCTGAACAGCGTCTGATGTCTCTTTGCAACCACACTCTTGCAGGAAACTCTATATAACAGCAAAATGAAGTAGCAACACATGAAAATGCATCTTGTTGGATGTATGATGAGTTTTACATATGTTGCCAGAATCATATTACCTTAGAAGAATGGCATACTTCGGCATCTTACCGTATGAAGCAACGTGTGTGCCTTCAATTTCATGTCTGAATCAAGACTTAGGTCATGTACATCAATCACAATAACTAAATAGCTCAAAAGAGGCACCTCAATTTGGCGCCCTTGCAAATGGTCATTATTTCAGTTAAACACGCTTAGTGATGATTTTAATTAATTCAGTTAACACAATCACGAAATATCACATAAGTTTTGGGGATAATTAAGTCATTTCACCATATATTTTGATAATTTGTAATAATCATGCCAGTAAGACTGTCAGAAACCTCAGAGAGTTTATTGAAATTATCCCAATAAAAAATTAAACTCTTATCTCATAAACCAATTTGCCACGAATTGGCATTGAGTGGATAGGAATGGCAACAAGAATGGATGGCGGTGAGTGTTATTAATATAAATAAATATAATATAATCCATAATCTTATAATAATGAATTTAGAATATTTGTCAACTGAACCAACCATCTACACCAATTCTATTCATGTACCTACTTGTCTTGTTCTAAAGCTTCAATACTCGGACGACTGGACAGGACGACGGTAAAGTCACCTATTATCAGGGGATACCTTTATGGTGGGAACCTGCCTATGGTAGGAAGACGGAGACGTTAAATTGTTGTACAGCGCGTGGAGAGGATATATACGAGAACCGTCTGCGGATGCAACCAAAAAGCACACTGACTTCCGTACGAGTTGGGACGGGAAGTGTTTTTGCATGTTAAAACCAGAGGCATTTATGCATTTGTAAATGTACCCATTACGACTGGAAAAATGTTGCAAATACCTTGGACAAAAAATGTGCATAAAGAAGGTACCGAAATTTTAAGAAATAATAAATGATTATCGCACGTGCGTGGGGGATAATAATTTGGAAGAAGGAAAATGGAGGTAAACGAAAGGATTCAAGCCTTCATTATATTTATATACATATATAAATTTAGTAACCAAGTGTTCAGCTTAAGCATCCGGGAAAATGGTCTCATGACTATCGTTATGGTAAAAAAACTTATTATAATAGGTTATAATAAATTTAGCAACCATTTGATTACCTGTTGGACTTATCCACTTGAATAGGATTATGCGTAAAAATAAGGAAGTAAGTTTGTCATCTAAAATAGTAAGTTAACGTAATAAACTAGTAATTTTTGCAGCCCAAAACGTGAATTGAAAGTATTACGAAACATACTTTTTAAAGAGATAAATTACAATTTTTATCCTCAATATACTTTTGAGGGAGTAAGTTTATTTGAAGTAATAGTATGTTTTTATACATAAATAATCATTTTTACTTATAACATAGTAAATTTGATTAATGACAAAAACATGCTAATTTATGGCAAAAATTCTCTATTATGCTTAAAAAACTTATGCCAAGCCCATATTTTATTGTTATTTAAAATAACACTAAAATGTTTTATTAATGATTAAAACTGAGTACCTTACTTAGTAAGTAATGTTAATATACTTGTATAAATACTTGATTGTATGTGAAAAAATTAGTATTTTTTAAATTTATACATAATTAAATTTTTTCTGTTGTAGTTTAAAAATAAGTAAACGAAATTTTTTTTGCACAGAGCACCAAAATCCACAAGTCAAAATAGTTGGTCTGAAAGGGAAAGATACAGCTGAATAGCATTGTTTAAAGTACCAAATAAATAGATGTAAAATGCTGGTTAAAAACTGGTACTTTGACATATAATAAAGGAAAGTCATAAAAATCAGGCCATTTATGGAAAAAGGTTTCATTAATAAAAATTCCAACTCTTCACGGCTTTCTTACCAGTCCTCCAAAGCATGAGCAAAGTGCCAATAATTGAAATAGTAATCTTTTCGATTTATACAGAATTAATTTATTTTTTGCAAATTAAAAAAAAATAATTGAAATTTTTTATCAGAAAGCACATAAGTCAAAAGGATTGGTCTAAAAGCGAAAGGAATAGCAGATATGTACAGTACTTGTATTTCACGTTCGAAGGACTACAGTGCTGTTTTTGACAATATCCCGAAAAATATGCAATGCAAACGGAACCGATTCTTCATTATTTAAAATACCAAATCTGTGATTGTATTTTAACTGTTATCCATTGGTATTCTAAAGTATCATTTTTTCATCCAATACCACCTCTTTAACACCCGTTTTCCCTTAAAAATTTATTTATTGGATGAAAAAAAATAAACCTTTTATGCAATAAAACACTAGCTCTTTATGCCTTTCCTCCATTATAAGAACAGAGTACTCATTTTTCCCTAAAAAATTAATGGATAAAATAAAATAAAATAAAAACCGATTTTAGGTTAAAACACTAGTTTTTTATGACTTTTCTCCATTATAAGAGCACAATACCCATTTTCCTCATCAAAAATTTTATTTATCGGATAAAATAAAAATAAACCCGTTTTCCCATAAAACACTAGCTCTTTATGACATTTCTCCATTATAAGAATAAAGTACCCATTTTCTCACAAAAATTTATTTATCGCCTAAACTTAAAATAAACCCATTTTTTAATAAAATACTAACTCTTTAGTACTTTCCTCCATTATAAGAACACAGTACCGATTTTTGCATAAACAAAATTTATTTATCGACTAAACTAAAATGAAATCAGTTTTCCAATAAAACACTAACTTTTTATGACTTTTCTCCATTATAAAGTACCCATTTTGTCATTAAAAAATTTATTTATCGGCTAAACTAAAAATAAACCCATTTTTCAATAAAATACTACCTCTTTATCACGTTCCTCCGTTATAAGAACACAGTACCCATTTTTGCATATAAAAATTTTATTTATCGGATAAAATAAAATTAAATCTGTTTTCCAATAAAACACTAGCTTTATGGCTTTCCTCCATTATGAGAATAGAGTACCCATTTTTCATAAACAAATTTATTTATTGATAAAATAAAAATAAATCCATTTTTCAATAAAGCACCAGCTACTTATGGCTTTCCTCCATAAATTATCTATTTTCATACGTTAATTTATTAGTTAGATAAAATCAGAATGAAATTAGGTTGAACAATAAATTACCCTTTACGATGAAATTGAAATACAGAAAAGTAACCCATAGCAAGTTTTAACTCCATTTCCAATACAAAAATATGCTACAAATTCTTTTGGCAACCGCAAGACACCTCATTCATAAAGTCTCAAGAAACCTTTCCAACCATTATGCAAAAGCAACTTATTCATTCTAAATTTTTAGCATCAATTTGATTATCAGTTGGACGTATCCACCTGAATAGGATAATATGTATTTTCTGGGACACAGGACATAATAGGAATTAAACTTGCATTAATGTAGACCTAACAAAATGAGAGAAATAGCATAACAATTAATACAATAATAAGAATAATAGAGTTGGTATAACAAAATTAGTTTACTCTACAAATTTATTTTTTTCTGCAGATAGTTTGCGAATATGACATTCAACCACCAAAAAAAAGACATCTATATCTGTCTATATGTGTTGCAGAGAGAATTTTAGATAAGGAGCTTTCCAAATTGTCAAAAGTTCGAATACTATTTTATTACAATTTTACATTTCTAAAATTAAGAAATGTTTATCTCACAACTAATCCTTTAATTGCTCGTACAAATCCTATAATCATGCTCATGTTTTTCCCACATTTCCCTCACATTTTCCCCACTAACCAATAAAATTAAAACTCCCGAATTTTAACTAACAGATAATAACCAACCATGTCAAATTAATATCTGCAAATTCCAATTAACATCTCACATTTACTGCTGACTTTACTGATAGTATTAACTAACAGTTATTACTGACATTCACAACTCACACTTACCACATTACTCATAGTAATAACTAACTGTTAATTTAAGATATTCGCAACAGCGAAAGTCACATATCCAAAATTTAGGAGCATGTTGAAAATTTTCACATAATATAGTTTACTCTCAGAATCATTCACAAAACTGCTGCACACTAATCCAATTGACCCATTTAATTTGCCATCATATAAATTCAATACAGTGAAAAAATTACGTATCATACATTTTTTCACTAAGGATAAATCTCAGTTACAAACATTTCAGTCAGTGACAAAGCCAAGATTTTTTTTCTAGAGAGGCTAAAATGGATACTCAGTTTTTATAATGGAGAAAAGCCATAAAGAGTTAGTGTTTTATTGAACAATGGATTTATTTTAATTTCATCCGATAAATAGATTTGTTTATGCAAAAATGGGTACTCTGTTCTTATAATGGCGGAAAGCCATAAAGAGCTAGTGTTTTATTGAAAAATCGAATTTCCATGTATTTTATCCGACAAATAAATTGGTTTATGGGAAAATTGGTGTTAAAGAGGTGGAATTTTTCTAGAGGGGCTGAAATGGGTACTCTGTTTTTATATTGGAGGAAAGGCATAAAGAGTTAGTGTTTTATTGAACAATGGATTTATTTTTATTTCATCCGATAAATAAATTTGTTTATGCAAAAATGGGTACTCTGTTCTTATAATGGAGGAAAGCCATAAACAGCTACTATTTTATTCAAAACCGAATTTTCATGTATTTTATCCGATAAATGAATTGGTTTATGGGAAAATTGGTGTTAAAGAGGTGAAATTTGATGGAAAAATGATACTTTATGATACCAATGGATAACAGTTACAACACAATCACAGATATGACATTTCAAATAGTGAAGAATCGGTTCCGTTTTGATTACATATTTTTCAGGATATTTTTCAAAAATAGCACTACAATCCTTCGAATATAAACTATAGGTACTATACGTATATGTTATTCTTTTCCCTTTTACATCATTCCTTTGACTTATGTGCTTTCTCCTAAAAGATTCTCATTCATTTTTTAAATGGAAAAAAATTAATGAAATATGTATAATTCGAATAAAATACTATTTTAATTATTGTCATTTTGCTCATACGTTGCAAGACTGATAAGAAAACCGTAAAGCGTTGCTATTTTTATGAATGACAACTTTTCCCGTAAATGGCCTACTCTTTATGTCTTTCCTTTATTATATGTCAACGCACCTGCTTTTAACGAGCATTTTACATCTAATTTATTTAGTACTATAAACAATGATATTCAGAATGTTTCTTTCCCCTTTAGACCAACAACTTTGACTTGTAGATTTTTGTGCTCTGAGAAAAAAGATTTTCACTTACCTTTTTTTTAAACTGCAAAAGAAAAAATCAATTTCCCCATAAATCTCAAAAATGCTTATTTATACACATACTATCAAGTATGTATACAAGTATAATAACTGTACTGACTAAGTAACGTACTCAGTCATTAATAATACATTTTTGTGTTATTTCAAATAACTCTAAAATATGGGCTACGTATAAGTTTTTTAAGCATAATACAATATTATGGCCATAAAATAGCATGTTTTTGTCATTAATCAAATTTACTATGTTATAACTAAAACTCACTATTTCTGTATAAAAACATATTTTTACTTCAAATAAACTTACTTCCTCAAAAGTATATTTGGGATATACTATTGTAATTTATCTCTTTGAAAAGTATGTTACATATTACTTACAATTTACCTTTTCGACTGCAAAAGTTACTAATTTATTACGTTAACTTACTATTTTGAATGACAAATTTACTCCCTTATTTTTACCCATAATCCTATTCAAGTGGATTGGTCTAACGGGTAATCAAATGGTCGCTAAAATTTTTAGAACCTATTATATCATGTCTAAAATTGTGTTGTTTATCGTATCGATAGTTATGGGACCATTTTCCCGGATGCTTAAGCTGAACACTTGGGTACTAAATTTATATATGTATATAAATATAATAAAGGCTTGAATCCTTTCATTTACCTCCACTTTTCCTTCTTCCAAATTATTATCCCCCACGCGTGTGCGATAATCATTTATTATTTCTTAAAATTTCGGTACCTTCTTTACGTACATTTTTTGTCCAAGGCATTTGCAACATTTTTCCATTGGTAATGGGTACATTTGCAAATACATAAATGCCTCTGATTTTAACATGCAATAACACTTCCTGGCCCAACTCGTACGGAAGTCAGTGTGCTTTCTGGTTGCATCCGCAGACGATTCTTGTATATTTTCTCTTCACGCGTTGTGCAACAATTTAACGTCTCCGTTTGGACTGTATATAACGTCAACACGTGTCGCTCTCTACCGACCTTCCTACCGTAGGCAGGTTCCCACCATAAAGGTATCCATTATGAGGCTTCACTCTTGCTCTTTGCATATCATCTTCCAAATAATTCATTATACCTAACAGATGGTAGGAACCTGCCTATGGTAGGAATGCCGGCAGAGAGCGACACGTGTTGGGGGCAAAATGGTCCAAACGGAGACGTTAAATTGTTGGAGAGCGCGTGCATAGGGAATCAAGTAGAAGCGTGTACGGATGGAAGCAAACAGCAGACTGACTTCCGTACTATGTTATTGCAAGTCTTTCCTTTGTACCAAATATTTGGTGACCCCACTTCTTCCCCATAGCGTCTGAAGTAAGCTTCAACTTTGCCTTTCCATTATTGAAGTTCGGCTTCCACTATGGACCCGAATACCGGATGACACAATGTAACTACATTCATTTTATATTCATTTTTACATTACATATGCATGTCATTCTTTTTAGTGGTTGCACCTTATATTCGTGAACTATCTGCAGAAAAAAAATAAAATTTTAGACTATACTAAATTTGTTATACCAAATATGTTATTCTTATTATTGTATTATTTGTTACGCCACTTTTCTCATTTTGTTAGGTCTACATTAATGCAAGTTTAATTCTTATTATGTCTCGTGTATCAGAAAATACATATTATCTTATTGACGTTGATACGTCCAATAGGTAATCAAATTGATGCTAAAATTTTAGAATGAATAAGTTGCTTTTGCATAACGGTTGTAAAGGTTTCTTGAGACTTTATGAATTATTCTTCTTGCGTTTGTAAAAACAATTGCAGAAGATTTTTTGTAGTGGAAACGGAATTAAAACTTGCTATAGGTTACTTTCCTGTATTTCAATTTTATCCTAAAGGGTAATTTGCTGTTCAACCTAATTTTATTCCAATTTTATCCAACTAGTAAATTAACTTATGAAATATAGTGAAGTGGATAATTTATGGAGGCAAGCCGTAAATAGTGGGTGGTTAATTGTAAAACGCCTTTATGTTTATTTTATTTTGATAAATAAATTTGTTTTTGAGAAAATGGGTACTCTTTCCTTATAATGTAGGAAAGCCATAAACAGCGACTGTTTTATTAGAAAACGGGCTTATTTTCTTTTTTTTCGAAAAGAAAATTTGTTTTTGGAAAAATGAGTGTTAAAATAAATTTTCTTTTGATCCGATCAATAAATTTTATCTAGACATCCATACAAAAATTTATTTATCGGATAAAATAAAAATAAACCTGTTTTTGAATACAACACTAGCTCTTTATGGCTTTCCGCCATTATAAGAATAGAGTACACATTTTTCCATAAAAAAAATTTATGGATAAAATAAAATTCTGCATAAACCCATTTTCCAATAAAACACTACCTCTTTATGACTTTCCTCCATTATAAGAACACAGTGCCCGTTTTTCTCATAAAAAATTTTATTTATCGGATCAAATAAAAATAAACCCGTTTTTCAATAAAACACTAGCTCTTTATGACTTTTTTCCATTATAAGAACAGCGTACCCATTTTTCTATAAATAAAAAATTTTATTTATTGGCTAAACTAAAAATAAACACATTTTTTTATAAAATACTAGCTCTTCCTGACTTTCCTCCATTATAAGAATAGAGTACCCATTTTTGCATACAAAAATTTTATTTATTGGATAAAATAAAAATAGATCCTTTTTGAATAAAACACTAGCTCTTTATGGCTTTCCTCCATTATAAGAACAGAGTACCCATTTTTCATAAACTAATTTATTTATTGGATAAAATAAAAATAAATCTATTTTTCAAAATAAGCACCAGCTACTTATAGCTTTCCTCCATAAATTATCTATTTTCTTAAGTTAATTTATTAGCTGGATATAATCAGAAAAAAATTAGGTTCAACAGCAAATTACCCTTTACAATAAGATTGAAATACAGGAAAGTAACCTATAGCAAGTTTTAACTCCATTTCCAATACAAAAAATCTTCTGAAATTCTTTTTGCAAACGCAAGACACCTAATTCATAAAGTCTCAAGAAACCTTTACAACCGTTATGCAAAAGCAACTTATTCATTCTAAATTTTTACCATCAATTTGATTATCTGTTGCATGTATCCACCTGAATAGGATATTATGTATTTTCTGGGACACGAGACATAATAACAATTACACTTGTATTAATGTAGACCCAACAAAATGAGAGAAATAGCGTAACAATTAATACACTAATAAGAATAACAGAGTTGGTATAACAAAATTAGTATAGTCCAGAATTTTTTTTTTCTGCAGATAGTTCATGAATATGAGATTGAACCACTAAAAAAAAGACATCTATATCTATCTATATCTATATAAATTTGAGAAAGAATTTTTAGCAACAAGCCTTCACACGTCTTCCCACTACCAATTCTATTTTTCTAGCATTTCACATTTAATTTAATTTATAAAATATATTTCTCTTAACTTCTACATCTACTCTTCACATTTGAAATTGTTAGTTATTTTTTAAAATCATTTCATTTCAAATTGTTGGTTAATGTGCATGTTATCTTATTTGTACTTCAACCTATCACGTTTTCGATTACCTTGCGTTATTTATGATTCTACTCCAATTAAAACTTTTATAAGACCATAACAAGAGATTACAAATATGACATCCTTTCATGCTTTCTTATTAATTTAAATAAGTAAGATTATTTACACTATATTTTTGTTATTCACACTTCAATAATCATTTTGATCATATAGTTTTCATTAATTAGACTATATGATAAAACAAATGGTGGAATTACAAATAATAAAAAATGGAGTGCAAATAACATTTTTCTAAGTAAGAAATGCCTTCCATGCCTTTCTAATTTAAATAAGTAAGAAGTGGCTCCACTTATATAGGAATTTGGTTTGAAATTTATTAGTGGGAAGGTAAATAAAGAGAAAACATTACCAAACTTAGTAAAAGTAAAAAAGTAAATAATAATATTTTATCTTTTAACTTAGTAATCCTAAGTAAAATAGCAAAATTATACAGAAAACAAAAGGAAATAATGTCGTGGATTTAAAAAATCAAGAATGGTACCATTCATGAAATCTAAATTATGAAATCACTAAATAAAAAAAAGTACTACTGGCCTTTTAACGTGGAATTTTTTTTTTGATAAATATGATAATAACAACACCAATTCTACCAAAAATTTTAAAAAAAGTAACATTATAGTTTAAGAAAAAATATAGAACATTCGACCCTAAAATACTACTTAATTTGTATATATCTAACCCAAATTTGACCCTGATTAGATTTGAATAAGAATGTAAAACCCAAACACTAAGGATAACTTTTGGTATCATTAATTATTTTATGTATTCTTATTACCGTCTTCATATGTAAATATGTATTTGCTATGTTAAATAAAAGTTATCTTTAATTAGTTGGCAATATCTAGGCAGACTTAGTCTTTCAAAACAATTGACTATTGTATTCATATAATAGGCAATATCCGAACCTGTGCTTTTACCTTGCAGCCGCGGACAATATGTTAACGTTGCATCTCCACGCGCGATTCCACGGCTTAACGTCTCCGTTTGCAATCCATCCACCTGCAACACGTGTCGGCCTTTGGAGGCCTTCCTACCATAGAAACGGGTTGACCGTGCCTATGGTAGGAAGGCCTCCAGAGGCCGACACGTGTTGCAGGTGGATGGATTGCAGACGGAGACGTTTAGCCGTGGAATCGCGCGTGGAGATGCAACGTTAACATGTTGTCCGCTGTTGCAAGTTAACAGCAGAGGTTCGTACAGCCGTTTGCGTTTTCCAACGCAGTTTGGTGGGCCGGGGCAGTGTAATTGCAACTCAGAACCACTGCTCATTTATACATTTGCAAATCTACCCGTTAGCAAGGGGAAAATGCTGCCAAGGCCCTGGGCAAAAAATTATGCGTAAAGAACGAACCGAAGTTTGAACAAATAATAAATGTAAACCGCGCATGCGAGCGGGATAATAACTTGGAAGAAGGAAAAGCAGAGGAGAGGTATCCGTACTACTCCCTCCATCGTACTTTGATAGTCCAATTTTGCTCTTGCGTCTGTCCCAAATTCTAGTACATTTTTCAATTGAATTGAAAATTTTAGTTGTATTTAAATTTTCGTAAAATAGCCTTATTAAATGTAAGTTGTTGTTACTATATACCCACTTTATATAATGAGAGTTGATTCTTTTTTTACCATTAATTGAAGTTTCCATAAAGTTGTAATGTAATTAATGTGATGGTATTTTAGGAAAAAAGTTACTTAAATTGATTGTTCGAACAAAATTAACTGCTTTTTCTTAGACCGTGCGAAAAACAAATTTGAACAGTAAATGTGGGACGGAGGGTGTAGTTTCGAGACAACGGCTCCAAACACTACCTTTATGGTAGGAAACCTTTGAGCAATCGTAACGTAGGCAGACCCGTAACAGGTGTATTTGTAAAATGAGGAGTTGACGGTCTGTTATCTTGCAGTGGTAACACCCGTGCAGATAAACAAAACAAGACGTATGCGGATGCAGGCCTTTTTCCCCTCCAATTGCTGCGTTTAATGTGCAGTGTTTCCCCACTGCTTTAATACATTTTTAAAAATTGTGAAACTATAGTTTTGTAATAAAATTAATAATAACATACCAACAACAAATACCCATGACATAAATATACTAAGCAATTACAAAAATATTTATGATTATGCACATGTAGTTT
Organism: Coffea eugenioides; assembly: GCF_003713205.1. NCBI lineage: Eukaryota > Viridiplantae > Streptophyta > Magnoliopsida > Gentianales > Rubiaceae > Coffea > Coffea eugenioides. The sequence goes on from NW_020862939.1 coordinate 23,717, forward strand.
AGAATTTGCTCCCAAACACCGTGGAACTAAATTTTTCATTAAATTTGAAGACAGTACGGAAAAAAGACTGATTAATGAAAATACGATGTTAAAAAATTTTGAATTCACCGTCACAAAACATGAATTGGTGGGCAATACCAAAAAGCAGGGTACTTTAATCATATAATGAAGCAAAGTCATAAATTTGAAGGCAAAGTTTTCATTAATAAAAATGCCAGCTCTTCACCGCTTTGTTATCAGGCGTCCGATGTATGAGGAAAGTGGCAATAATTAATGTGGTAATTTATTCGGTTTATATAAGTTTTAAAATTCTTTTTGAATTTCGACAAAAAAAGAAATGAAAAATGTGTAAGACAAAGCACAAAAGTCAATTTGATTGGTGTGTTAGGGGAAAGAATAGCAGATATGTAATGTACCTGTATTTGACGTTCAAAATACTGCAGTGATGTTTGTGAAAAACACCGTAAAAAACATGTAATTAAAATGGAACCAATTTTGATTATTTAAAATACCCAATATGTGAATGTGTTTTAACTGATATCCATTGATATGCTAAAGCATCGTTATCCCACGAAATACCAGCACCTTAACACCCATTTTTTCCATAAACAAATTTATTGATGACATAAAATAAAACTATACCCATTTTCCAATAAATGGGTATTTCTTTGAAATACCCAGTGTATTATTGGAAAACGGTTTTATTTCTATTTTATCCAATAAATAAATTTGTTTATGGGAAAATGGATAGTATGTTGTTGTAATAGATAAAGCCATAAAGAGGTGGGGTTGTATTCGAAAACAAGTACATTAAAATTTAATCGGGTTAAAGAAGTTGTATTCGGAATAATGGGTTTTAAAGAGATGAAATTTGATGAAAAAATGATACTTTACGATATCAATGAATAACAGTTGAAACACATTCACAGACTTGGTATTTCAAATCACAGTATTCATTATTTAAAATACCAAATTTGGGAAAGTATTTGAACTGTTATCCAATGGTTTCGTAAAATAATATTTTTGGTGAAATAGCAGTTCTTGAACAGCTCTTTTGCCACAAACAAAATAATGTATCGGAATAAAAAAATCCGTCATCCAATAAAACACCAGCTCTTTATGGCTTTTATGTATTACAAGAACAGAGTACCCATTTTCCCATAAAACAGCAGCTTTTTATGGCTTTTATCTATTACAAGAACAGAGTACTTTTTTTTTACATAAAAAAAGTTATTTAATGGATGAAATAAAAAAAACCCATTTTGTAAGACAAAGCACAAAAGTCAATTTGATTGGTGTGTTAGGGGAAAGAATATCAGATATGTAATGTACCTGTATTTGACGTTCAAAATACTGCAGTGATGTTTGTGAAAAACACCGTAAAAAACATGTAATTAAAATGGAACCAATTTTGATTATTTAAAATACCCAATATGTGAATGTGTTTTAACTGATATCCATTGATATGCTAAGGCATCGTTATCCCACGAAATACCAGCACCTTAACACCCATTTTTTCCATAAACAAATTTATTGATTACATAAAATAAAACTATACCCATTTTCCAATAAATGGGTATTTCAAAGAAATACCCAGTGTATTATTGGAAAACGGTTTTATTTCTATTTTATCCAATAAATAAATTTATTTATGGGAAAATGGATAGTATGTTGTTGTAATAGATAAAGCCATAAAGAGGTGTTATATTCGTGTTAATATTATGTATAAATGTACAATTAATATTATGTATATTAATATAAATGTATAAATGTATATAATACATAATATAAATGTACATTTACATGTATAAGTGTATATTATTAAAAACATATAAATTATAAATCAATATTATAAAAATGTATAAATTAATATATTATAAATATATATTAATATTATGTACAAATGTATTAATATAATTAATATAAATGTATACATGCATTAATATTATGTATAAAGGTAAAATTAATTTTTTGTATATTAATGTAAATGTATAAATGTATTATATTAGATATTATACATAATATAAATGTCTATTATAAATATACATAAATATTTATATATTATGTATAAATGTACATTTATATAAATGTGTAATATATTATATATTATATTATCTAATATTTATGCAAATATATTATAAATATATAAAAATATACTACAAATAAAATAAAAAATTTGTAATCTGTATGTATAAATATATAATATTACAAATGTATAAAATATATAATACACATTAATATTGAATTTAATTTATGCATAATATACATATTAATATATATTATGAAACAAAATTTAGTAAATATATTTATTAATTTATATATAAATAAATGTATTTATATAAATATATATTATTTATTTCAATTCATATAATATATATAATATTATACATAATTGAACTAAATATATTCACATTGATATAATATATATAATATACATAATTGAAATATACCTATTCAAATACATCATTGAAATATACAAATTGAAATATATTAAAATATAATTCAAATATACATATTAAAATACATAATTCAAATTTAGAAATTGAAATATACTTACTACAATTCACAAAATTTATTGCACGAATGCCGTAAATACAGGGTGTTTTATTGCAAACCTGATTAAAATTTTGTTCCCGTCAACAAAATTTTCCACCCCTACAACGGGTACTCAGTTCTTATAAGCTATAAACAGTTACTGTTTTATTCGAAATCGGTTTATTTTACTTTCTCCGCCACATACATTTTCAAATGGAAAACGGGGTTCTCTGTTCTTATAATGGAGCAAAGTCGTAAAAAGCTAGTGTTCGACTGAACACCGGTGTTAATTTTTTTTTATCCGATAAATAAATTGTGTTATGCAAAAAAAATTAAAAGGCTACTCTATTCTTATAATGCTGGATAAGCCATAAAAAGCTAGTGTTTTACGACAAAATGGATTTATTATATTTTTATCCCAAAAACAATATGGTATGTCGAAACACGGACACTGTGTTCCATTAACGGACGAAAGCCATCAACAGCTACTGTTTTATTGAAAAACAGGCTGGTTTTTTTTTCCGGATAAATAACCAGCCGTTATGCAAACAAAGCGTACTCTGTTCTTATACTAGTGCAAAGCCATAAAGAGATGGTGTTTTACGACAAAATGGAATAATTTCATTTAATTTCCTAAATAAAGCGGGTTATGCAAATACGGGTACTTTGTTCGTATTACGGAAGAAAGCCGTCAATAGCTGCTGTGTTATTGCAAACGGGTTTTTTTTTTCATTTTATCCAAAACCTACTTTTTTTTATGCAAAAATTGGGTACTTTGTTCCTATAATGCGGGAAAGCCATAAAGAGCAAGTGTTTTATTGTAAAACCGGTTTATTTTGCTTAATCCACCATTTACATTTTTTAAACGTCCAAAACCGGTTTTAGAGATGAGGTGTTTCATGCAAACTTGGTACTTTACCATGCCAATGGATAACATTTCAAACACAATCAAAGGTTTGGTATTTTAATTAACAAACATTCGGTTCCGCTTGGCTTACATACTTTTCTGGGTACTTTTCAAAAACAGCACTCTAGTCCTTCGATCGTGAAATACAAGCCCTGTACATTTCGGCATTTCCTTTCCCTTTTACACAAATCCTTTTGACTTAAGTGCTTTCCAATCACTAATTTTCATTAATATGTTTACATTGCAACAAACAATTTAATTCCGCATAAATTGCAAAAAATTAGTATCTCAACTATTGGGACTTTGCTGATTCTTTGGAGGTCTGATAACAAAGCCGTTGAGAGCTGGTATTTTTATTACCGACACTTTTTTTCCGTAAATGGACTGCTTTCTATGATTTTCCTTTACTAAATGTCAAAGTACCGCCATTTAACCAGCATAAATATATCTCTTTGTTCAGAACTTTAAACAATAATGCTATTAACCTGTATCTTTCCCTTTCAGACCAAGTTTTTTGACTTGTCCATTTTTTCTGCGGCGCGGACAAAATTCTTCGGTTACTTTCCTATAAAACTTTTACACAAAAAATTTAAGCCTTGCTTGGATTGCTGTTTTCCATAGAAAAATTTTGTCATTTTCCGTGAACACATTTCCCTATTAGCTTTTTTCCTCACATACATCAAATCGCTACAGTAATTTTTCCATGAAAAATGACAGAAAATGCAATCCAAACGGGACCTTATATATGCATAAATTTTTTGTGTAAAAAAACTAATTTATTCACATACGATCGAGTATTTATCCAAGTATATTAAAACTCCACACTAAGTAACGTACTCAATTTTAATCATGAATACAACACTTTTCTGTTATTTCAAATAACAAAAAAAAACTGCTTCGCATAAGTTTTTTTCATAACTGCTGTGCGCTAATCATTTTTTCTTTCTTCAAATTTCTGAACCTTCTTTACGCACATTTTTTGTCCAAGGCATTTGCAGCATTTTTGCTGCGGTAATGGGTACATTTGCAAATACAATAAATGCCTCTCCTTCTAACCTGCAATAAGACATCCTGTCCCAACCCAGGACGATAGTACGGAACTCTGTGTGCTTTGTTTGCTTCATTCCGCACGCTGTCTGCTTCATTTCCTCTCCACGCGCTCACCATCACTTTAACGTCTCCGTTTGGACCGTTTTGCCCCCAACACGTGTCGCTCCCTGTCAGCATTCCTACCATAGGCAGGTTCCCACCATAAAGGTATCCAGTGCTCAACGCTTTCCAAGAAACAACATCATTCGCTGACATTTCATCAAAACGCCTAGTTAGCCCATCAAGAAGTCAATTCACATATCCTGAAAGCACACTCCGTCAGAAAAAAAAAAAATTCCAATTTTGACCCAAAAAAAAAAAAAAAGAAAGCATAAGATTCCAAGACTCCAAATTCTTCACAAGCATCTCATTGATCAAATTGTGAAACAAAGGTGTTAGAACATAAATTTGGAAACACCAAATTCGTAACTGATATTTGGCACAAGCATGTTATACACTACATGGGCATTCTCAGGTGTTATTTGTATAGTCTCATTGAATTTCTAATTTTCTTAGTACTTTCTTTCAATGCTTTTCTTGTTTCATTTTTTTATTTTTTTTTGTATAGTCTCATTGAATTTCTAATTTTCTTAGTACTTTCTTTCAATGCTTTTCTTGTTTCATTTTTTTATTTTTTTTTCAGCTCCTTTTCTTTTAAAAAAAAAAATTTTGTTCCTTGAATTTAGTCTTGATTTATTGGATAGAAGCTTCTATAAAAGGATCAAATTGTCACCTGGAGTGCACTTGCGAGGGGAGAGGGGCACCGCGTTGCCATCCCTATGAGGGGATAGACATTTTAAAATTATGTTGAAAAAGCTGAACAAAATTAATTGGCGGTGAGTGGAGAGATTATAATATCTTTATAAACTAATTTAATAGGTCTTAAGTTAACTAAATGATGTGAGATTATTTTGTTTAACATCAATTATGACATGGACAAACATTTAAAAACCATTCAACGGGAGAGCATTTGTTTTAAAAGCCATTCAGTGAAGAGAATTTGTCATTCTCCCTTTAAAATCAATAAATCATTGAATGAAGGGAAGTACGCTAGGAAACCATATGCGTCGATTCATTGGTCTTAAAACTTGATTTCCATGCACTTCCGTGTGTGAAATTCGGTAAAGATTCAGCTCTGCTATACATATTTACTTTTTGTTGGTCTATAGCTTCCTGCGTTACTAACCAAAAAAAAAAAAAAAAAAAATCTTAAATTGGTCGCACCATCGTATTACGCCTCTAGGGTATCAATGTACTAAAATTAGTTCTTGCTTCTCAAAAACCGTGTGGAATTTCTTCAGAGCTTTACGAGTCTAACAACAGAAAATTGGAGGTAACGAGCCAACCATCACAGAAGAATGGACAAGTTCAGGATGGTGCTGTTTACCTATCAGGGTGGCTGTATAAATGATTAAAGTGATTGACTACCAACTTTTCCATTGGCTGCCAGCCAATCGCCATCAGTAATTATTGTGGTCCCGTAAAACGAAGAAATTGCAAATCGTCTTTCCTAAAGCAATCACTTTCGTAATCCCGAGGATACGGCCGACATTTTGGCATTCACTAGACAACTGCCTAACAACTAAAAAATAAAAAAGCGCTTTTCTCACATTTGAGAAGTAAATTTTTTAATCGTTCATTTTAGAATATTAATTTTACATTTCTTACAAATTTAAGTTAATAAAATTTGATCTCGATTTCACTTTTTTTTTTTTAGTGATAAAAATGTACATTGATCGGTCAACATTGGCAAAACAAATGTTCAACTTTCGCAAGCATTGTCGCTGGGTGGTTGGATACAGCTATCTCTAGTACTCGTTCTTTTATTATAATAGGTGCTGCATTTTCGCTGGGTGGATGGATACAACTACCTCTAGTACTCGTTCTTTATCATCCTTGATAGCTGTATAACTATCTAGAAGCTCCAGGAGGCAACAGATTCAGATGTACCATCTAGGGTGAAGGAAACCCTTGTGGCGGACATTGTGGGTAGTGTTTAACAAACGTCCACGTTTATCAGCTTCAAAAAAAAAAGTACAAATTTGTTGGATTCCAAAAGTGGTTGTTTTGAGTCCTGCATGTTCATTCATATTGACTTTAAAAAATTAATGCATTCTAAATGTTTAATTATTTACTAATTTTTAAAAATTTGTTTACTTACTTTCACTAAAATATGATAGTATATATCAAATAATGTCTTTCATATCAAAAACTTGATAGATATTCTTTTTTTTATGAATATTCTTTTAGATAATTTAAATTTTTATAATAATCATAAATCTAGAACTATATATTCACATTTAATTAAGTAGAAAAGATCAAGCAATTCAGTTTTTTTTATCAATACATATTTAGTTTCCAATAATACTGATAAATATGTCGGTGTAACGGTTAATTCTCTTTTTTGTACTAAGTTAATTCAAAATGAAGGGAAAAATGATGAATAATTTGAATACTAATCAATGATACGGTGGTGAACTGAAGTAATTTATGAAATATATAAGATTTTAATAATAATGATTTGAAAAACGTTTTACTCTAGTTTTATATAATAATTTCATAGAAAGCATTAAGATAAAATTAGTTATTTTTAAAGTTATTTTAGATATCATTAAGATAAGATTAGTTATTTTTCAAAAGTATTTTAAAATTAAAAATAATTTTTAAACATATAATATAATATTCAATGTGTGTAAAATCCAAATGACTCATAATTCATTAATTATCTTCAATTAGGCAGGAGTGAAAAACAACTCTAATTAAAATAATTACTTTCACACATACGCACATGCATATATACTTGTTCCAAGTGCCGGTCCGGCCCCACACGTAAATTGTTGTGCCATGGGTGTGGACTTTTTTTTTTTTTGGTCAAAACGGCAACGTTCTATTAATAACAGAAAACATATTACAAAAAACCTGGGCAACTGCCCCTACAATCTGTCTGCACAAGTTCATGCAGCCATGCTGGGAAGTCAACCTTCCATTTAGCTAAATTTTCCAAGCTAACTGCCATTTTGGCTAGCGTATGACTAACATAGTTGTTTACTCCCCGTGTGAAAGTAAAACAACACTCCTCAAAATTTGTACAAAGACTCCTTATATCCTCAATCACCACCGACCCTATCCTATCATTTCCTTCCCTGTTCAACTCTTCGACTACCTGTAAACAATCTACCTCAAACACCACCTTTTTCCATCCTTGTAGCTTTGCCATCCTCATAGCCATTCTTAGTGCCATTGATTCCTCCTGCTTTGGATTCGAACAGCTTGAAGATGGCACAGCCCACACCCCTAGCACCATCCCTTGCCAATCCCTCGCAATCATTCCCTATCCTGCTCTATATTTCCTTGCTATACAGGGCAGCATCTGAGTTCAACTTTATCCAGCCCTCCTGTGGCCTTTCCTAACCATGCACCTCCCTTTCCTCCTTCATTCCACTATCCCCAAATTCCACCTCAACCTCCTAGCCTCCTGGTATTCTTGCCACTCTATCACTGCCTTGTTAACTGCAACCAATGGATCCCTTCCATGATCATTAAACTGTTTTTCATTTCTGGACTTCCAAATTTGCCAAAGTAGATTTATTGTTAGACTAATGCGCTCATTACCCTTCTCCTTGGTTACAGCCTCTTTCAGTGCTTCCTACTAGTGCCAAAACTTGTTCCTATAATCCTGCAGACCATCCCAACTCAGAGGTGCAGCTTTCCATATTAATTTGGCATTGCTACAGAAGAACAACATATGTTCAATAGTTTCTGGACCTTCCCCACATCCTTTGCACATATGGTCTCCCTTTGAACATCTTTCCTTTAGTGCTGCATTTATAGGTAGGATACCATGCAGGCATTTCCAAATGAAATGCTTCAATTTATGTTTCACCTTCAACCCCCAAAGGAAGTTCCAGTTTTGAGTTCCACCTGTCCTCCTAAAGCTAGTTCCTACCTCTGTCCACTCTGCACCATACTTTCTTTTCTTTCTCTTTGCCAGCTGACATATGCCGAACCTATGCAATAATAATAAATAAAACCTAACTACCACCAAAGCAGTCAATAATCAATTCTAGTATTAGAGCAGGAACTCTAGGTGTGCAATGGTTACTTGATTCACCCTGTTCCCGAAGAGTTTGCTTAATCCGATATATTTGAATTAATTATTGAAAATTCACTAACTAGTAGACAGTGGTAAGTTGGGTCGTCTCCTCAGGACTAGCGAGAAATTTGTTTCCTTTCGAGTCAAGATTAATGAGGGGTTTTGGGATTAAATGCCAACTAAATAAATTAAATGCAGAAAATAATTAATTAAAAGAAATAATTAGAGAAACTCTAGCCAAGGATACACTTCAGAAATGGTTAATGCAACTGATCATCGATACAAATATAATTCCAACATTTATTAATAGATTAGTTATAGTTGTCATGCACGCAATAAACAACCAACCTTTCCTTAATTTTTCGATAGTTAAGGTACGACCGTTAACTATTTCTCTAACCCGGAAACAACCCTAGGTACGACCGTAGGATTTAATTTCTAAATTGCATTAAGATTTAGAAAAGCCCAATCTTAACTAACAAACACGCTACGAGGGTTTGTTTAAATTAGATCGTATGTTTTCCTGACATAAACCCAATTACACCAGTTGCTACCGGGACCGAAGTAATCGAACAATTACGGATTCAACTACTCCCAATTAGCAAAATAGCCTACGTGAATAATTAAATATTGCGCATCTATTCAATCATACACGACAGTTATAACAACAATTAAAAGCAGAAAACATACGAATACCAATAAATGGAGGAAGCAATTAAAATAATTTAGATCTCACAGTAATTGTTGAACCAAATCTTCAGTTGTCCCCTTGACTAGAAAACGGAGATTTAGCTACACATTTTCAAGGGGAATCCGCAGGACTCCCTTGATAACCATTGGTTCCTTCTCCATAAACTAACTAAGAGCAAGCCGAAATCAGCCGCAGTAAGTGACGGCCGTGTCTTCTACTTCAAAGAGTTCCTCCCGAATTTGTTGCTGCCCCAACTCTTAATCAAGCAGGATCCGGCCTTCTCTTTTTCTCAAAGAGTCACGACTCTTTCCTTGTTTTTTGGCTCAAGTCCTAATCAAACGGGAATCTGGCTTCCCTTATTCTTTTTATTTCCTAATTGAAGTTTATTACCAAATAAAACTAGTCTCCTAAATAGGAAAAGAAACCATAAAAGAAAATATTCCAAGTTTTCTAATCCAATAGTAAAACTACTAATGAAAATTAAAATCTTCAAAAATTTCCTTCAAAAATTGCCTTGAATTAAACTCAGACTTGGAAACCAATCCCAAACGTGCCACTATCCAATGAATTGGAAAATTGCCACTTTTAATCACGTTTTGCTCCTTTTCCTACAATTGACACCATTAACCAAATATAAGTAGAATCCGACAATTAAAATAATATTTGGCTAAAATCAAGGGAAGAATAATTATAAATTTAGCAACAAATTATGACTTATCAATTTCTCCCACACCTAAACCATGCTTGTTCTCAAGCATGAAAACAACAAATCAAGCAATCGAATTCAAACAATGGCTATTGCTAAAATCTTCTATTGCCAAAATGCAATTAAAACACATGTCAAACATTAGTGATTAAATTTCAAGAAATATCTCTTCGGTTATCTTTCAGAATCAAAGACTTTTCCAATTTTCGACTAACTAATCTAAGAATATAAAATATTCAACTAACATTTGCCAGCAAACGGTTCAACTATTAAGCAAAATCTCAACATTAAACTCATGGATCAGCAGGTTAACAATTCATTCAAACACTTCCACATTTTTCACTATTAGCACATTTTTTTATTTTCTAGAATATGCCCACACTTGAGTTTTTTTTTTTATTTTCAAGGGGAATGCTTAGTCTTTAGCCATTTAAGCGTTTTGACGCGAACACCGACATTGGCCAAATGAAGGAGCCCGGTTACTCAGCTATCATCGTTTAAAAATCACATACTTATAGTTATCGTCACTTGTTGACGCGAAAATCGACACTTGTGGTGAAGACCTCCGGTTACTAGACAACGGTACTAGCGGAGTATAGCCGAATACTATTCATAATTAAGCACCAAATTAAAATTAAAAATCACACAAACCCGCTTCATTTCTTAAACATGGAGAACTAAGATTAATAGCTGAACCAATTTGCATAAAAAAAATGCTAGACAAATATTTATGATAGGGTGTTAATTGTTGGTTATTTTATTATTAATTTTCCCCTTTATCCTTGCCAAATATTGTTTTAATTATTAATATTTACTTATATTTGGTATTGGACTCGATTTCAGGAAGTGAAACAGAAAACTACAAAAATGAGGGACTTTTTGGAGATAATTGGGATTTCAAACAACCGGGCCCACATGGTGCTACAAAGAGATTGCATTTCCTTTGCTGATTAGGAGATTGGAGTCCTACGGGCAATAGGAAACTAAAAGCAAGGAATTCGGTAGAGCCCCACTCTTGGTTTGATTCTCAATTTCAGCAGGGGACCACAGGGATAAGAAGCTTTAGTCATTGTTGGCTTTAAAAAGGAGACAAACGTACAGAGAACTCTTATCAATCAATAGTTTTAGTTTAGGTTTTTAGCATAGTTTTTAGTTTTTCTTCTCTTAGCTCTTTCGCATGGTTGTTCTCCATTAATGGAGGACTAACCTCTTAATTCTAGTCAAGGGGACAACTGAAGACTTGGTTCAACAATTACTGTGAGATCGAATTTATTTTAATTGCTTCCTTAATTTATTGGTATTTATATGTTTCCTGCTTTTAATTGCTATAGCTCGTGTGAGTGATTGAATAGATGCGCAATATTTAATTATTCACATAGGCTATTTTGCTAAATAGGGATAATTGAATCCGTAATTGTTCGTTATCTTTATCTTAGTAGCAACTGGCGTAATTGGGTTTATGTCAGGGGAGCATATGATCTAGCTTAAACAAACCCTCGTAGCGTGTTTGTTGGTTAGGATTGGGCCTTTCTAATTATTAATGCAATCTAGAAATTAAATCCTACGGTCGTACCTAGGGTTATTTTTGGGTTAGAGAAATAGCTAACGGTCGTACCTTAGCTATCGAGAAGTTAAGGAAGGGTTGGTTGTTTATCGCGTGCATGACAACTATAACTAATCTATTACTAAATGTTGGAATTATTTCTGCATCAATGATCAGTGCATGAACCATTTATGAAGTGTACCCTTGGCTAGAGTTTTCTCTTAATTATTTCTCTTAATCAATTATTTCCTGCAGTTAATTTATTTAGTTAGTATTTAATCCAAAAACCCCCCATACTTTGGACTCTAGAAGAAACGAATTATCCCCAGTCCCTGTGGATTCGACCCTGCTGACCACTATATACAAAATCTGTATTTTTCTCGAGTAGGTATTTATTATTGTACAGGTTCGGCACCTGTCAATTTTTGGCGCCGTTGCCGGGGACTGGTGCCAGATTAATTTGTTTCTTTTTGAGTTCACCTTGTTTTCATTTTTAATTTATTTTTCTCTTATTTTTTTTCTTCATAATTTATGGCTTCTAACACTCCGTATTTTGGTGATGTATTGGATTTTATTTCCGGGCAAGGCGATGAGATTTGTTTTTTTCCTGAGTTTGCATATGCAGAGGCACTAAAATTTATTAGAAAAAGAGTGGCTGCTGCAACCTGTAAAATTTGTTATGCCAGGGATCATTCAACCGGTATGTGCCCCGAATATCAGGATAATCTGAGTGTCCCACTCAATAATTATGGAGATTTTTCACCCTGGTCTCAAACGTGGTATAACCCTAATCCAAACGGGTATGATCAAGGATGGTGGGATAACTCCAGTTATAATTATGCAACAGGGCCAATGAATTTTCAGCAGCATGAGTCTCAAGAATCATCATCTATGTCAGGTATGTCTCTTGAAGGAATAGTTGAATTAATAGCTACTAATACATATCAATTCCAACAGGAGACACAAATGAGAAATGAGATGATGAAGGATGCAATGAGTAATCTGGAAGATCAAATGTGTCTATTGACATCCGGAATAAATCGAATGGCTTCTCAAATTGAAGAATTGTCCTCGGAAACCATTGTTGATTTTGAAGAAAATGAGAGTGCAGTTTGCTTGACTAGTGATGAGGAGATGCAAGAGTGTCAAAATGAGAGATCTGCAGATGCAGTTGAAAAAGAAGCCGAAAATGAAGAAATGGAACCCCAACCGCAACCCATTCAAGTGAATGAATCCAGTGAACAATCCCCAAATGCGGTGACATCTTCTCCACTCCTTAATCAATATTTTCCTGACTCCTATTCTTCAATTCCTGTTACTGAAATTGATTTTATTATACCAGAAAATTTGAAATTTCAGGACAGGAATAAGTTAAGAGTGGCAATGGAAAAATATCTTGAACCGAAGAATGCATGTGATGGAGGAGTGAATGGAGAATGCAAATTATCGTTGACTTGTTTAGCACCATTTACTAGTCCATGGAAGCCCGCAATTCGTGTGCTCAAGGATTACTCCATCTATGAGGGTTACCAGGATCACGTTGAAGATGAAGCACTGAAGCGAGCTACACGATTTTATCCTCCATGAATAAATATGGCAATGTCTAGCCAAAGACATTAAAGAAAGGCGCTGCTTGGGAGGCAACCCAAGGCTCTTTATTTTAGTTTTCTTATGCTTTTTGGAATTTTTGTTAAGTGTTAGTTGCATTTAGTGATTTGTTGCTTTTGTGGCAGGAAGCTGACAGTTAGACGTGCCCTCGCCAGGTGGTCACGCCTGAGGGAAAGAAATTCTCGTTCAGGATCTGCGGACTCTATAGCAGTTAGACGTGCCCACGCCAGGTGGTCACGCTTGAGGGAAAGAAATTCTGGTTCAGGATCTGCGGACTCTATAGCAGTTGAGCGTGCCCACGCCTAAGACAGGAGTCCCTTCCAAAAAAAAAAAAAAAAAAAGGAAAAAAAAATTTTAAAATTTTATTATTACAAAAAAAAAAAAATTTCAGCTATTTCCAATTGGGACGATTTACATTAGCGTAAGTTTTTACAAAAAAAAAAAAAAAACAATTCCCCTTTTCTCTTTTCTTTTTCTTTCTTTCTTTCTTTCTTTTTCTTTTCTTTCTTTCCTTTCTTTCCTTTTTCTTCCTCTTCTTCCCCGCTTCCTTCTTCTTCTTCTTTTCTTTTCTTCTTCGACCGAGACCAGCGCACCGCCAGCTCGCCTCCACTCCAGCAGCTCCATCGCCTTCTCCAGCCCGCGGCAGCTGCTGACTGGCCGCCATCCACCAGCGGCTACTCACGGACCACATTCAGCAGCTCCAAAGACCGCCGTTGTTCCCCTACTGCGCGCCTCCACCCCAGGTCGCACGCCACCAGCGCGCGAGCTCGCGCTCTACCAGCTCTCTTCGCCGCCCCCCCTCACCAGTTCAGCGCTGAAGCACGCCGCCCGGAACCATCTCCCTCGCCCGCACGCTCGCCGGCCGCTGACCCTTGCTTCAACGCCACCACCAGCTCATCTTTCTCCTATTGATGCCCAAACCGTGCCCAGTAGCTCCTTCGCCATCCAGTCCGCCCACCACAGGCGCCTCAGCGCTCGACAGCTATTCCGCGCGCCGCTCTTCTGGCCATCTCTCTCTCTCCCCTTGATCCACAGCCAGGCAGCCGTGCCTCCCTCCTGCTCCGCTGAGCTCCACTGCATCAGCTAACCTCCGCCACTGCCGCTTCAAAGCACGAGGCGGGCCGCTGTCGCTCACCAGCTCAGCCGTCGCCCTCGCGGTCACCACCAGCCTCCACCAGCGCGCAGCCCAGCCAGCAAGCCTGCTGACTTTCACCAACCGCACTTTTTTCCACCTAACACGCCACCACCGCCGCCTGAAGCTTCATCTCGTCCGCCGCTAGCAGCAGCGGAGCTCCTTGCGCGCACCCCCAGGCGCAAGAGCAGCACGCCACCATCGCCGCTCGACGCCGCAGCCGATACCTCCAGTTCCACCGCGCAGGCGACCCCCCCTCTCACATTTTCCTCTTCGCCGCACCTTCGCCACCTGTCAAAAATTGACAGGTGGAGGTATTGCTTGCCCTTCCCCCTTCGTAATTTCTAGAAACTAATTGCTGGAATTGATTTGCAATTGGGATAATTTTCTTGATTTATCATCTGCCGATTTATTTGGGGTTTCTCCTGCACAGTTTGGGGTTGGTTTTCTGTGAGGGCGTTTCGAGCAGTTAAATTCATTGGGTAATTTTTACGGAATCAGTTTGGACGGAATTGAGTTTGATTGTTGCTATCTGTGGGGGTGTTTTCTGCTATTAATTGAATTGATGGGCTGAGTTGTTGTTGTGCTTGACTACGTTGGGACCCTAATTGCTTAGTGCCTATAATTGATGCTTTGTTGAGACGTTTGTCTCGACCTTGGGTGCCTACAGTGTGCATTTTGTTGGTTGGGGTTTGTTATTGAATTTAATTTTTCCCTGTGACTCACCAGTGGTACTGGTTGAGATCTTTTGCCTATCGTTATTGCTGCTATATTGCTGGCTGTTTGATTTCATCCCTTCTTGTATATGCACCAGTGGTACTGGTCGCGGTGATTGCTTGAAATTCTTGAAATTTGATCGAATAATATTCGGTTACTGCTGGAATTTAAATTGGGTAATTGGCTGTCAATTTGAAACCAGTTGTTGAGATCTTGGCTGAATTTGTGTCCACTTGCTGAAATTTGTTGCTTTGTTTAATCAGTCGCATTGCTCCTAGTTTGCTTGAGTGAAATTGGTTGGACGTCCTTTGCCCGTGGAGTTTAACTGGTACATTGTTTGGAATGATTTTCTGGTACTGATTGACTTGTTGGGCTTAAATTGCTCAGGGCTTTAAATTGCTAATTTGGTGAGCCATTTATTATGCACTACCCTTTTGAATTGGGGGATACCTGTGCTTATTGGGTTGATTGTTGACTTCATTAGAGGATATTGATTTCTACTGATCTGCATTTACTTGTTCCTCTACATGTTGGCAATTTTGTTTCTGTTGATTGGGTTACTTGTTAGCGGCAATAGTGAGATCAAGGTTCTCTTCTAGGTCCAGAACCTCTTGACCTTAGCCTACTCCAACCCAACTCAACCATTCCTCGCTTCACCCACTGCTGTGGCCCCGCCATGGTCCCCGTGATATCAGGGAAGTACCGTTGCTCTTTTGCTTACTGTTACTGTTTATTTATCACATTGAGGGCAATGTGTGAATTAGGTGTGGGGGGATCAGTTTGGGTGTTAGTATTTTCAATCTTCGATTTTTAGGTGTTTTTCCTTTGGTTTTAGTTTGATATTTATCTTCTTTTCGTTTATTTTCTTTTCTTTTCTTTTTCTAGTGGTCAGTCTTCATATGAATACCAAGTTTGATACTGGATTGTTGTCTCTAATTCTGCTATTGCCAAGTGTTATTAATAAAAGGGTATCAAGTTGATGTGGTTGAGTTCAGGAACATCTCTTTGGTGTATGTCAATGATTGCTTAACTTTTCCAATTTTTGGTTAACTTCTCTAGGCATAGGGAATGATTGTGGGCATTTTTCATGTGAATTGGTCCAATTATTAATTTTAGTTCTCCATGTTTGGAAATTTGAGGCTGGCTGCTGTTATCTTTGTGATATTTTCTAGTTATTGTGGTATGTTATCGTAAATAAGAGGTGACTGTACTCCACTAGTTGTTACTACTGAGTAACCGGGGATCTTCACCTAAAGTGTCGATTCTCGCGTCAAAAGGTAGTAGTTACTATGAGTGCGTGGTCCCGTAGCAATTAGAGCTGAGTAACCGGGCTCCTCCATCTATCAAATGTTGGAGTTCGCGTCAAAAGGCTCTAAGGGCTATAGACTAAGTCTTTTGTTATTCAAAAAAAAAAAGGAAAAAATAAAATAAAGATTGGGTTAGTATGTGAATAAGTCAGCTTGCCAGTTTGTGATTTTAATGTCGAGATTTTGGTTAATAGTTGGACCATTTGCTGATAAATGTGAGCAACCATTCCTTTTTCTTAGATTAGTTTGCTTTAAATTGGAAAAATTGGTGGTTGGGAAGCTAACCGGAGTGATTTTTCTTGGATCTTAACTGTGATGCTTGATATATGTTTTTCTGGGTATCTTGGCAATATGATAGTTAGAGCAATAGCCATTGTCAAATTTTGGTGTTCAATTGCTGTTCTTATGCTTGAGGGCAAGCATGATTTAGGTATGGGGGGAATTGATAGGGTGTTAATTGTTGGTTATTTTATTGTTAATTTTCCCCTTTATCCTTGCCAAATATTGTTTTAATTATTAATATTTACTTATATTTGGTATTGGACTCAATTTCAGGAAGTGAAACAGAAAACTACAAAAATGAGGGACTTTTTGGAGATAATTGGGATTTCAAACAACCGGGCCCACATGGTGCTACAAAGAGATTGCATTTCCTTTGCTGATTAGGAGATTGGAGTCCTACGGGCAATAGGAAACTAAAAGCAAGGAATTCGGTAGAGCCCCACTCTTGGTTTGATTCTCAATTTCAGCAGGGGACCACAGGGATAAGAAGCTTTAGTCATTGTTGGCTTTAAAAAGGAGACAAACGTACAGAGAACTCTTATCAATCAATAGTTTTAGTTTAGGTTTTTAGCATAGTTTTTAGTTTTTCTTCTCTTAGCTCTTTCGCATGGTTGTTCTCCATTAATGGAGGACTAACCTCTTAATTCTAGTCAAGGGGACAACTGAAGACTTGGTTCAACAATTACTGTGAGATCGAATTTATTTTAATTGCTTCCTTAATTTATTGGTATTTATATGTTTCCTGCTTTTAATTGCTATAGCTCGTGTGAGTGATTGAATAGATGCGCAATATTTAATTATTCACATAGGCTATTTTGCTAAATAGGGATAATTGAATCCGTAATTGTTCGTTATCTTTATCTTAGTAGCAACTGGCGTAATTGGGTTTATGTCAGGGGAGCATATGATCTAGCTTAAACAAACCCTCGTAGCGTGTTTGTTGGTTAGGATTGGGCCTTTCTAATTATTAATGCAATCTAGAAATTAAATCCTACGGTCGTACCTAGGGTTATTTTTGGGTTAGAGAAATAGCTAACGG
The DNA here is from genome assembly GCF_003713205.1 of Coffea eugenioides. Lineage (NCBI taxonomy): Eukaryota > Viridiplantae > Streptophyta > Magnoliopsida > Gentianales > Rubiaceae > Coffea > Coffea eugenioides. The sequence continues at coordinate 41,366 of NW_020862939.1, forward strand.
TCGTACCTTAGCTATCGAGAAGTTAAGGAAGGGTTGGTTGTTTATCGCGTGCATGACAACTATAACTAATCTATTACTAAATGTTGGAATTATTTCTGCATCAATGATCAGTGCATGAACCATTTATGAAGTGTACCCTTGGCTAGAGTTTTCTCTTAATTATTTCTCTTAATCAATTATTTCCTGCAGTTAATTTATTTAGTTAGTATTTAATCCAAAAACCCCCCATACTTTGGACTCTAGAAGAAACGAATTATCCCCAGTCCCTGTGGATTCGACCCTGCTGACCACTATATACAAAATCTGTATTTTTCTCGAGTAGGTATTTATTATTGTACAGGTTCGGCACCTGTCAATTTACAATACTTAGAGAAGTTAACCAAAAAGTGCAAAAGTCACAAAATCTCAAATATTCACCAAAAAGATACCCTTAAACTCAACCATGTCATACTTAACACCTTAGGGTATAAAATCTTGGCAATAAAAAAACTTGAAACATCTAACCATCATTTATCAGGAACAATCACAAATATGCACAAAGATAGGCAGAAATTGGATAAAATTCAATAAAATCAAACAAAAAAATTCCAACAAAAATGCCTACACTTGCACTTTTTCAATAAAATACCAATATACTACTCCCCCCACACCTAAATCTTACATTGTCCCCAATGTAAGCAATAAAGAATAAAATTCAAAGCAAAAAGGAACAACGAAACTTCCCTGATCATCAAAAGGGGGTTGTGGCACAGCTGTAGGTGAGAGGCAAAAAACATGTAGAGCTCGATTGCAAAATTGATGACAATGAAGGTTATGATCGGCAGCTAAGGATGTCAGGTGGCTCACGATAGATGAGGAAGAATTACGCGCGATGAGCAGTGATAATCAGGAACTGACGACCCACGTTGAACAGTGCAACGGTGGCAGTGGAATTTGAAATCCTTTGGTTGCGGTCTTGCAGCTGGAAAAGAAAAGAAAGGAATAAAAAGGAAAGGGAGAGAAAAAGAAAAGAAAGGAATTTTTTTTTGAAACCACTGCGTTAGACATGGGCACGCCCAACCGGCCTTGAATCTTCTGACCAATCCACGGAAATTAAGATTCTTAAGCGTGACCACTTGGCTTGGGCACGCCTAACTACTAGAGAGTCTTCCGACCAATTTTCGAAAATTGAGTTCCTTAAGCGTGACCACCAGGCATGGGCACGCCTAACTACTAGAGAGTCTTCTGACCAATTTTTAGAAATTGAGTTCCTTAAGCGTGACCACCAGGCGTGGGCACGCTTAACTAATGGAGAGTCTTCTGCCCGCAGATGTGAATTGCCTTCCTTAGGCGTGACCACCTGGCGTGGGCACGTCTAACTGCCATATTCCTGCCACAAAAATAACAAATCACTAAATGCAACTAACACTTAATAAAAACTCCAAAAACATAAGAAAACTAAAACAAAGGCCTTGGGTTGCCTCCCAAGTAGCGCCTTTCTTTAATATCTTTGGCTAGACATTGCCATGTTTATTCACGGAGGATAAAATCGTGTAACTTGTTTTAGTGCTTTATCTTCTATGTAATCCTGATAGCTCTCGTAAATAGAGTAATTATTGAGCACACGAGCTACGGTCTTCCATGGACTAGTAGATGGCGTCAAACAAGTCAACAAGGATTTTAATTCTTCACTCACTCCTCCATCACGAACACTTATTGGTTCGAGATATTTTGCCATCACAGCTCTTAACTTATTCCTGTTATGAAACTTACAATCTTTAGGTATAATAAAATCAATTTCACTAATAGGAATTGAAGAATAAGAGTCAGGAGAATATTGATTAAGGAATAGAGAAGATGTCACCGCATTTGGAGATTGTTCACTGGATTCATTCACTTGAACCATTTGATGTTGGGGTCTTATGTCTTGCATTTCAACTTTCTTTTCAACTGCATCTTTAGATCTTTCTTCTTGAGATTCTCGCAGCACCATGTCATTCGTCAGGATAATTACACTCTCATCTTCCTCATGGTCGATAATAGTCTGTGAGGGCAATTCTTCACTCATTCGAGAAGTCAATTGCATTATCTTAGATGTCAATTGATCCATTTGATTTGCCAGGTCACGCATGCTTGCTTGTGTCTCCTGATGAAAATCTATTGTCTCTTGTTGAAATTGATGTACCTCCTGTTGAAGTAGATATGTGTTAGTAGCTAGTGATTCAACTATTTTTTCAAGAGACATACCTGACATGGATGATGGTTCTTGAGACTCTAGCTGTTGAAAATCTATTGGCCTTTGTTCATAATTAAAATTGGAATCATCCCACCATCCTTGATCATACCCGTTTGAATAAGGGTTATACCACGTTTGATATTGAGCCGAAAAGTTTCCAAAAGTATTTATTGGAGCACTTAGACCATCTTGAAATGCAGGGCATATGTCGGTTGAATGATCTGAGGCAAAATAAGTTCCATAATTTGCAACAGCCTATTGATTATTAGAAGAAACACGAGTCTCACAACCCCTTCTAGAAATAAAAATCCAATCTATTATCAAAATAAGGAATGTTAGCAGCCATAAACTATATATAAAAAAAATAAGAGAAAAATAAAAAAAAAGATGAACTCAAAAAAATAAATTAATCAGGCACCAGTCCCCGGCAACGGCGCCAAAAATTAACAGGTGCCGAACCTGTGCAATAATAATAAATAAAACCTAACTACCACTTGAAGCAGTCAATAATCAATTCTAATACTGGAGCAGGGACTCTAGGTGTGTAATGGGTTACTTGATTCACCCTGTTTTCGAAGAGTTTGCTTAATCCGATATACTTGAATTAATTATTTAACTGAATTCACTAACTAGTAGACAGTGGTAAGCAGGGACGTCTCCTCAAGGACTAGCGAGAAATTTGTTTCCTTTCGAGTCAAAATTAATGGGGGGTTTTGGGATTAAATGCCAACTAAATAAATTAAATGCAGAAAATAATTAATTAAAAGAAATAATTAGAGAAACTCTAGTCAAGGATACACTTCAGAAATGGTTCATACAACTGATCATCGATACAAATATAATTCCAATATTTATTAATAGATTAGTTATAGTTGTCATGCACGCAATAAACAACCAACCTTTCCTTAATTTCTCGATAGTTAAGGTACGACCGTTAACTATTTCTCTAACCCGGAAACAACCCTAGGTACGACCGTAGGATTTAATTTCTAGATTGCATTAAGATTTAGAAAAGCCCAATCCTAACTAACAAACACGCTACGAGGGTTTGTTTAAATTAGATCATATGTTTTCCTGACAAAAACTCAATTACACCAGTTGCTACCGGGACCAAAGTAATCGAACAATTACGGATTCAACTACCCCCAATAAGCAAAATAGCCTACGTGAATAATTAAATATTGCGCATCTATTCAATCATACACGATAGCTATAACAACAATTAAAAGCAGAAAACATACAAATACCAATAAATGGAGGAAGTTAAAATAATTTAGATCTCACAGTAATTGTTGAACCAAATCTTCAGTTGTCCCCTTGACTAGAAAACAGAGATTTAGCTACACATTTTCAAGGGGAATCCGCAGGACTCCCTTGATAACCATTGGTTCCTTCTCCACAAACTAACTAAGAGCAAGCCGAAATCAGCCGCAGCAAGTGACGGCCGTGTCTTCTACTTCAAAGAGTTCCTCCCGAATTTGTTGCTGCCCCAACTCTTAATCAAGCGAGATCCGGCCTTCTTTTTTTCCCAAAGAATCACGACTCTTTCCTTGTTTTTTGGCTCAAGTCCTAATCAAACGGGAATCTGGCTTCCCTTATTCTTTTTATTTCCTAATTGAAGTCTATTACCAAATAAAACTAGTCTCCTAAATAGGAAAAGAAACCATAAAAGAAAATATTCCAAGTTTTCTAATCCAATATTAAAACTACTAATGAAGATTAAAATCTTCAAAATCTTACTTCAAAAATTGCCTTGAATTCGACTCGGACTTGGAAACCAATCCCAAACGTGCCACTATCCAATGAATTGGAAAATTGTCACTTTTAATCACGTTTTGCTCCTTTTCCTACAATTGGCACCATTAACCAAATATAAGTAGAATCCGACAATTAAAATAATATTTGGCTAAAATCAAGGAAAGAATAATTATAAATTTAGTAACAAATTATGACTTATCACCAGCCTATATCCTGACTTAACCGTATACATTCCAGTGTTCGAAAAAACCCAGAATATTCTATCATTGCTAGGCTCCTCACTAAGTGGAATACTTAGTATCTTCCTTCCTACTTCCTTATCAAACACCTGTGCAATCACCTCCTTGTCCCACACTCCCCCCTTAATAAGATCACTCACTTTCTGTAACTCAATACCCTTCCCCCTCCTTGTTTGTACTTTTCTATTTTCAGTATCTGGAATCCATCTATCCTCCTATATATTTATAGATTTACCATCTCCCACATGCTTCCTCAATCCCTCCTTTAGTATATCCTTTGCCTGCAGCAGACTCTTCCAGCACCATGAGTCTGCATCATGACTCTTTGTCCTTCAGATTGATGTCCCCTTAAAATACCCGGCCTTTAGAATTTTACTCATCAGTATGTTGGGATTCATCAAAATTCTCCATAGCTGCTTTGCAAGCAAAGCCAAGTTGAATTCATGTAGCTCTCTAAACCCCAAGCCCCCTTCTGCCTTTACCTCAGTCATCTTACTCCAGCTCAACCAGTGCACCTTATTCTCCTTTTCGTTTTGCCCCCACCAATACTTTGCCATTTCAGAGCAAATCTCCTTGCACAGCACTTTTGGAAGGAGACAGGAGGACATGACATAAGTAGGCAGAGCCATGATGATAGCTTTCAATAATACCTCCTTCCCAGCAGGACCCAGTAGTTTTTCCTTCCATCCTTTCAGCCTGGTTATTGTTTTTTGCCTTATAAAATAAAAAACCTGTCTCTGTGATCTACTAATAACCAATGGTAATGCCAAGTATTTGCTTTGTGAAACCTGCTGCATTCCCCTCAACACACTCAGTACCTCCACCTGCTGTCTTCGACCCACATTTCTGCTGAAAAACAGAGAGGACTTCTCCATGTTAATCAACTGGCCTGAAGCCTTCCTGTACACATCTAGTATCCTCCTTTGCTGGCCTGCCTTCCCCCCACTTGCTTTGCAAAAAATCAGGGAGTCATCTGGAAAAAATAAGTGAGATAGACAAGGAGCCCCTCTAGCAATTCTCAAACCTGTCAAATTGCCTTGGCTGTTAGCTTGTTTGATCAGGGATGAGAAACCTTCAGCACAGATCAGAAAAAGGTAAGGAGACAAAGGATCCTCCTGTCGAAGACCCCTAGCGGGTCTAATGAAACCAGTTTTTTCCCCATTAATGTTTACAGAATATGTTACACTTGTAATACATCCCATAATCCATTGAATCCACCTAAGACAGAAACCCATTTTTTCCATAAGTTTTGCTAGGAACCCCAATTCCACTCTATCATAAGCCTTGGACATATCTAACTTGACAGCTATATAACCATCCTTTCCAGTCCTTTTGTTTTTTAAAAAATGAACACTTTCATGAGCAATCAAAACATTGTCCAGAATCTGTTTGCCTGGAACAAAGGCAGACTGAGAATCACTAATGCAATGATTCAGGACACTTTTAAATCTGTTAGTAAGCACTTTGGCAATGATTTTATATGAAACATTACACAAGCTAATAGGTCTGTATTCTGTGACTGAAGTAGGGGAATCAAGTTTGGGAATCAGACCGATCAGGGTCTCATTAATAGATTTCAAAAGGAAACCAGAATGAAAGAAACTTTGGACAGCGTGAACAATATCAAATTTAACAATTTGCCAAAACTTTTGAAAGAAACAAGGAGACATACCGTCTGGTCCACGAGATTTGTTTAGTTGCATTGAAAACACTGCCTGATATGTCTCCTGTTCTGAGACTTCCCTAGTGAGCTTCCTGTTCATCTCAGCTGAGATAGTCTGTGGGATTCCTTGCAACACTTCTGCAAATTCCACAGGATTATTTGAAGTGAAAATTTGCTCAAAGTAGTCTAAAATCTCTTCTCTAGTTTCCTCCTCACTTCCACACCAATCCTCATTCCTTCTCTTCAACACTCTAATCCTATTTGCTTTCCTCCTACCAGCCACAGTAGCATGAAAATAACCAGTGTTTTTGTCCCCTTTCTTTAACCATTTTAATCTTGCCTTCTGGCTCCAAAATAATTCCTCCTTTTTATAGGCAGTAGCCAATTTCCTCTTCAACCCCAATAGTTTAATCCTAAAGCCACTTGGCTTGTTCAACTTAACCTTTCTTATTTCCATTTTAACCTGCTCTATCAACTTCTCACAATTACTGAAGCTTCTTCTACTCCAACTCAGGAGATCCATTCTTACTTTTTTGATTTTACACCGGACCTTATATAGTCTGGATCCCTGTTGGTGCTCCCCCCAATCTTTCCCCACCACCTCCTTTATATCCTTGTTCAGTAGCCATCTTCTATCAAACATAAATCTTTTCTTCCACTTCTTCACCCTGGATTTGTATCCAACACCAACATATAATGATCTGAAGCCTCAGTTTCCACATGCAAACACTTTGCCTTATCCATCTTTCTTATCCATTCCTTGGTTCC
>NW_020862940.1:0-32875 GCF_003713205.1 Coffea eugenioides
AGGCGAAATAACGTCCAGAATATCTTTCCGGGTAACACTTTCAATCACCGATGAACCCTAAGGTTAATCAAGAGAAAATATTACAGTTCCTCCAGCAAAAGTTAGGTGAATCGAAGACAATTCAAATACTACAAGTATTTTGGACATATGATTTTGGAAGTGAAAAGAGTACATTTAAACCAAAGGACATGAGTAAAATATTTGGAAAACTCATGCTCGCTCGTAAAACTTTGAAATATCCATTTGAGTCGAAGAAATGAAGAAAACGTATTTCTCTTAGTCATAAATTTCATTTTTTCCAAGTGTACAAGTTTCGGCCAGATTCGACCATATATACATCGATAAAAGAGGACGCAAATATCCTAGATGGTTCATATGGTATTTGCTCTCAAATCGTTACCTAATCCTCGAGTGTAAATTTGGGCAGCACGCCCTTTGTATTTACCTATTTTCCAGCCACTTATGGCTTCATTATTTTCCTCAATCAATCCCAAAGTCATACACAACATAAATTCATCACAACAGCCGTTCAATAGGCTCAAAGTCATCCAAGTACAAGATTTAGTTAGGAAAATGACCGAAAATAAGCTTTAAGCTAAGGAACCAAAAAAGGCAGATTCGCCGCTACTTAGCGTATCCGACATAACCGAAACTACGCTTATTGGATTGAAGTACAAATTATACCGTTTCGAAGCTAAGACAGAGGTCTATAATTTTGATGAAGACTACTTAGTCCAGTTCTCATTCTAACTAGGTCAAAATTACCAAAACAACCCCAGATTTTCCAGTTCGAAGCTCACTGTGAAATTCAACTAGCAGTCCTGATTCATTCAATCATATCTCATCACAAACAACTCCGATTCAGGTAATTCCAAATCCATTTGAAAGCTAAGATACAAGGCTATAATTCTTAAGAAGACATCGACAACCAAATCAGTAGTATTCCTGGTCAAACTAACCAATTACAGAAGCTGATTATCAGTTTCGGATAGAAACAGGGAAGCAGGGGTATTTCGGTCTTTTCATAGGCTACAGAGGTCGGATTGGGCTGAATTTTGCAGGAAACTATAAAACATCATTCTCTAAAACTTTCATGTTTTAATCTAAGCCTGATTCGGCCTCTAACTAGGGGTAACAGTACCGGGCAGAATAGGGGAAATTGAAACCCTAATCTGGAATTTTCCGCACAACATGGAAATTTTCCGCATTTAGCTACAATTTACGCACTAAAGCTTCATTCTAAACTATCCCAAGCCATCATCCATGGCCACACAATATAAAACATATAAAAATAGAAAAATCAAGAATAAATATAAAATTCATCAAAGCTTCACTTCCAACCATAAACACACCATAAATCATCTTATTTAGCCACCAATGCCACTAATTTACCACTATTAAGAACAAAGAGAGGATTTCTTCACAACTCACCTTACAACTTAAGAAAGATAGCAACTTAGCACTTCCTCTTGCCAAATCACTCCACCAACCACTTCAATACCACTTAGCAAAGGGATTTTATGGAGAGCTTTTTATGTGTGCACGAGCCTCGGCCCACGTAATGACCCAGTCCGAGTCCCATTCGACCCAGTCACACGTGCACGGGCCAAGCTCTTCAAAGAATCACTCCAAGCTCTGGTTAGAGTTGTCCAAGACCAACATGGAGTTCACAAAGATATTGAGGGTTTGGAGAGAGACAATCGAGTCATTTACACCATGATCCAAGCCCATGAGGAGTCAAGCGGGCCACCAAGAGAATAAGGCCTTAGGCCCCATCAATTAGTTAGCAATTAGTTAATGATTAAGTAAGAGCATGGGCCGGCCCATCTTGTTCCAAGAGCATCGGCCAATTTTTTCCTTTTCCTAGCCCTCTAGGGTTTTAGTCACTTTAGCCTATAAATAAGCTTGCTTTGTAAGGTTTAAGGGGTCAGAACTTTCATCAATAAAATTGTTTTATTTTCGTTCCTTCTTCTAAGAAGAGTGTTCGAGCCTTTTACTTGCTTTGGCAAGGGTTTTGAGCAATCTTGCGTCTCGTCCTAGATTGTTCTATCGACCTATCCCGTGGAGTAGCCACCTTCATTGGAGTCGTCGTTCTACCGTCTTGAATCAAATCGTGTTGTCCGTTTGGTTCTAGATCCCGCAATTCCAAGCGTTGGACAACCTCGCTAGATCCTTGGGCAAACGTGCTACGTGTCTCGAAACAAGTTGATCGAGAAACGTATCAGTTGGCTTCAGAGCTTAGGTTGAGGTATCTTTCGTTATACCCATTGTTTTTTTTGGTTAGTTTTCGTGTTTTCCGCTGCCTTGTCTTACATCAAAAAAAAAAAAAAATTCTGTTCGTTTAAGTTGTTATTCTTGTTGCACCGTTTTCGTTAAAAAAAAAGGAGAACAAAATTCTGTTTGTGTCGTTTGTGTTCTTGTCGTTGAGTCTTTCTTTAATCTGTCCGCAATTTTGTTCTTGGAGTCGTTGTTGCGTAACATTCTGGCCGTAAGTGTTGCTCCTTGTTTGTGTCCAATCTGTCCGTATCTGTGTTGTGTCCCTTCAAAAAAAAAAAACAGCAAAACAGAAATTTCTGTCCGTTAGTTGTTTCTTCCATTGTAGCGTCGCGTATTGTTCCAATGCTGTCCGCAACTTGCTTGTTGTGTTGCATCGTAGTTGTTTGCAAATCTGCCCAAAGTTCAAGTCGCGCGTAGTGGATACCCCAATCTGCCGTGGTCATCAAGGAACAAAAGTTCTAGGGGGCGGCTAGGGTTTCTATCCTTGCGGCTAGGGTTTTGTTGTTTGTCTCAAATCTGTCCAAGTGTTATGTGTTTCGCCCAAGTTGTTTTAGTTAGTTTTCTAAACTGATTTATGGTTTAAAACTGGTTGGTGTTGTGAATCTTGAAGGAAAATTACAAGAATTCTAGGTTTCTTGAGTTTCTTGAAATTAATCTTGAAGCTCTTGAAAGTTCTTGATAAGATCTTGGAGTTTGGGGCTGACCAGATTTGATTTTGTTATTTCGGCCAAGTTGTTGGATTGTTCTTGAGTTAAAAAAAAAAGAAAAAGAAAGGAGAAACGGAAGAGAAAAGAGAAAGGCAGTCGGGTAGCAAGAAAACCAAGAAGGAAAACCGCACTTTCTATTGCCCAAATCTGTCTTATTGCATCTTATACCACCCAAACCAGAAATTACATCAAGAAGGAGAAAAACAAAACAAAACAAAAAAGAAAAGAAATTCAAAAGTTTGGACCTACCTCTTCTTGAAATTCTTGATCACTTGAACAACCCTTTCTTGAGGTTCTTGATCATCTTGAGCCTTAAAGACTTGCACCTCCCTTCGAATAAAAAGTTTTTTGTACGCTCTCGCATCCATACGTGGTTTTCTTGGCTTAGGAATAAACTTCTGGGAGGAGCCTTGAGCAACTTGTGGGAGTGTAGTTTGCGTAAGGTCGCTTGAACTTTCTTGCCGCGAAGCCATAGCCAAATCTGTCTTGGTTATCTAGTGAAGAAAGAGGGCCGAATTACCTTGTCTTGAGGGAGGAAAGGGGGGGCGGATTTGTTGAGAAGAGAGTGCGGCTGGAGAGAGGAGTTTTAATAAGAGAATAGCCGACCTTGGTGAGAGAATTTTGGAGAGAGAAAGCTGGAAATTTTCGGTTGGCATAGGGGGACTCCAAATCTGATTTGCTAGCCTACTTGGGAGGGGATTTGGAAGTTTCCAAAGGTTGTGCAAGAAAGGTTTTCCAAAGAGTTTTCAAAACCAACTTGTTTTCCAAATCAATTTAGGAAACTAAGTAAAATACTTGGATAGCTCCTTGTTCCGCTTGGACACTTCCCTATTTTATCTCTTTGCTTTAAGGAACCATCCCTACTTTCCCTCCTATGTTTTAGGAACCACTCCTACATCTTAGGAAATCTAGGGTTTCCTTCCTTAGCAATATTTCCAAATCTTCCCGCCGCCCATAACCTCTCAATTTTCGTCCACTCCATCTACAAATCTCACCCGAATTAAGTCTTGCATTCTTGAAAACTCGTGTGGATACATTGGTGACGATTATTGGACTTGAGTAAGATTTCTCAACTACCTAATCCAACAGGTAAAGGTACTTGGTAAGTCTACTAAGAGTGTTTTGAGTGTTATAAACGAGCGTGAGTGATACACTAACGGAGTGAAGTGAGGACACATTTGTACTATTCTTTGTACTACTAACCTTTTGCAGGGCGTAAGGAGAGACATGGAGCAAGATCAACAACCACCTTCCAAAGACTATTCTCTGTTGTTCACCGCCATGAGGCATGAGCTCAAACGCATTAGTGAGCAACAAATGGAGGAGTTGCACACCCGGTTTGACGAACTCGCCAAGAGTCTCACCCCAGGCTCTCGTTCTGGATCACGCAACCGGAGTAGCTGTGGCCTCAAAGGAGCACCCAGTGAGAACTACTCCACCAGTGAATACGACGAGCAACCCGAGAAGCCTCGACGGGACATGCCTAAGAACGAACTCAAGGGGCTTAAGATTCAAGTCCCCGCATTCAAAGGCAAAAGTGACCCTGAAGCTTACTTGGAGTGGGAAGGCCGTATCGAGATGGTCTTCGACTGCTACGATTACAGCGAGGAACAAAAGGTTAAAGTTGCCACCGTGGAGTTCACCGACTATGCACTAGTCTAGTGGGACCAAGTAAGAACCCATAGGAGGAGGATGGGCGAACCACGTGTCCGGACTTGGCGAGAACTCAAGGCACTGATGCGCAAGCGATTTGTTCCTAGCTACTACAATCGCAATCTCCACTCTAAGCTTCAAACCCTCACTCGAGGCAACATGAGTGTGGAAGACTACTACAAAGAGATCGAGATGGCCATGATGAGGGCCAACATTCAAGAGGACAATGAAGCCACGATGGCTAGGTTTCTTAGAGGTCTCAATCCTGACCTTCAAGAAGCCTTGGAGCTCCAACATTACTTGGACATGCACGACCTTCTAGAACTCGCTATTAAGGCGAGCGGGGGAAGAAATCAAGACGAGGAGCACGAACTTTCCAATCTTCTAACACCACTTCATGGAGGGGCAACCACCACGAAGAGTGACCCACGAAGTTGGAAGTGCAAGCGACACCAACCTCTTCTAACCGAATCCAAGGTAACGCCTCTAACCGCAATTCCCTACCAAGATCCATCCAGGTCCACTTCGAAGGCACCGCATGAGACTCCTAAGACTAGGAGTAGGGACATCAAGTGCTTCAAATGCCAAGGGTTTGGACATATTCAGTCTCAGTGTCCAAACCAACGGGTCATGCTCATCACTCACAATGGCGAGATCGTGTCTGATGATGACGATTGTGAGGAGATGCCCGAATTGGTCAAAGACGACTGCCTGGAAGAAGAGTCAGCTGAGGAGGATTGCTCGCCTACCTAAGGAGAAGTAGGGTGCTTGGTGGCACGACGAGTGCTAACGGCCCGAGTTAAGGAGGACGAGCAACTGCAACGCGAGAACCTGTTTTACACCCGCTGTAAGGTAGGAGACAAGGTGTGCAGCCTCATCATCGACGGTGGGAGTTGCACGAATGTGGCAAGCCTACTCATGGTTGAGAGCTTAGGGCTCCCCACTACTAAACATCCACACCCTTATCGCCTCCAATGGCTGAGTGAGGATGGAGAGGTACCGGTCTTCAAGCAGGTACGCGTTCTGTGACAGCCCCACCTCCCCCTAAGGCGAACCAAAGGGTTCGGCGGACCGCCTGCCCAGCTCTCACAGGGACTACGGATCCGGAACGAGCGTAAACCCTACCAACCGCTCAAAAGAACTTCGAGAAGATAACATTCATTGTCCGAAACCCAACTAAGCACAACAACTTTAGATAACCCTAGAAAAGAACATTTCCAAACCCAATCAACTTAGGAACATGGTTAAACACTTTTATATACACATGGTTGCAAATTTACAATTCAAAAGGGAATTGTTTGGTTAAAATACATTTAAGGTTTTCCAACCATCGAGGAGCTATACAAAAGAATACTAAACTAGCTCAACTCATGCTTCAAAACATCATAGTCTTCAAAAGGTGATTTCCTGTAAGGAAAACAAGGATAACGGAACGGGGTGAGCTAGAAGCTCAATGAGGTACCAACAGTATAAACAGTAGAATCAGTAGAATTCATGTGAAAGCACTTTGGAGGCACATATTCACATAAAATACGAGAAATGAAAGAATATCACAATGTAAAGGATACAGGTGGCTCTCAGGAGCCAAATCCCCGTTGCTATACTTGATCCAGTCTTGTTGACCCTCCGTCAACGTTCAAATAAAGGAACCAGTCCAGTAGATCACCACTTTAACGCCAAAACCCCATACACCAAACATACCCCTTACCGGGCCCGAACGCCAAACAGGAACAGGAATGGTAATACTCGAGTATACCGGAATCAAGAGTCTCAATACCCAAAGATTCCCCCAGGAACAGGCACCCATGGTTTGTCAATTATCTCGACCAAGCCCTCGCTGGCTCGATTTAATTAACTCTCCATGAGGTTGAGCTCAGGTTTAACAGGAAGGTCGTTGGATACTCTTCCAAACGACATCATAACAAGTGCAAATAACAAGTTCAAGTACATGACAAGTACAAGTAATAGATTCCAGTTTGTTCAGTACAGGCAAGAGAACGAGTGTGATAAAGTACACCCTCGTCTCATACAAGATAAACAGTCAGGAAAGACATTCAACTAGCAATTGGCAAGTACAGGAAACCAATTTAGCAATAATTCAGGGGAGTGGTACACTCACCAGTTCAAATAAGGATAACTTCAAAAGTTTCCTTCCCAAGTGTGGCTTTAATCGTCGGCACCTCCTAGAACAATCAAGGCAAACACTTAAGACTCTACTCCAAGACCTAGTATGAAATTCGCAAGTGAGACTCGGTTACGAGCCATATGCCTAGTCAAAAGAACCATTAACGCAAAGCAAAGAGGTGACCTCGGAGTGAAAAGGTAACAATTAGTCTTAAAAGCATGAACAACCTCAAAGCCCTACCTACAATGACTGACCAATTCCAAATTTGAAGTAGATAATGAAAGCAAGATCAATACTAGGAAAACAGGATTTTCCAGTTTCGCGCAACCCTATATGAAAAATCATATCTCAAGTTTTGTAAGTCCAAAATTAGTAAAAGTTATACCGTTGGAAAATACATTCAAAGGGCTCTAACTTTCCAGAAAACATCCTTATAAGATTCAGAACGCAAATCAGTCAAATTCAAGCTTCAAATTGCTGCTTTATCCAGTGAAAGACAGAACAGGTACAATATTTCAGTCAACTTTAGTTTTTGAGAAATTAAGAGCGTATACCGGACGTGGGACCCGCTAGTGCGAAAAGTTCGAAAAAATTCGGCCCGTTAGGTTAGGTTTTGGATACTGGGTTTAATTTACCGGGTGTTATGAGATAATTAGAGGTTGTTGTATGGATAAGAGTGGAGAGACAAAAGGATAACCTAGCATTAAAGAGAGGGACAAATGTCACTTTGCTATTGGACTTGGAATTTGACCATAAGACCATCTTACCACCTTTACCAAATAAATACCAAAAATTGGCCAAAAATCCTCTTATTTTTCCCTCTCTTGGCCGAATTTCTTGGAGAACAAAAGAAAGAAAAGCTATCAAATTTCTTCTACTCAATCTTGCTCAATCTCACAACTTAACCGATAAAACTTCAAATCACTCCATAAAAACCCTTAGCTAGGTGGTAGTGAAGTAATAGGTGAAGTGGTTTGAAAGATAGTGGTGTAAGTTGCTTCCTTTCTTGAGATTTCAAGGTGAGTAGTCAAGAAATTCCATCTTTGGCTTTGATAATGATAAATTCATGACTTGTGAAGGTTAGTGGAAAATTTCTGGTTTGAAGCAAAAAATTCCAGATTAGGGTTTCTATGAAGCCTGTTCTGCCCGGTACTATTCGACTAGGTTAGAGGCCGAATTAGCCTTGGGTTAAAACATGAAAGTTGTAGAGGATGGTATTTTATAGTTTTCTGCAAAATTTCAACTCAATAGGAGCAACGTAGCCTGTGAAAAGACAGAAATACCCCTGCTACCCTGTTTATGTCCAAACCTGCTAATCCGCTTCTGTAATTGGTTAGTTTGACCAAGAATACTACTGATTTGGTTGTGGGTGTCTTCTTAAGACTTATAGCCTTGTATCTTATAACCAAATCAGCGAGGGCTTGGTCGAGATATGTCATAAACAAATCCGGACTGAATGATTTGGTTGTCTGTAAAGCTTGTATCTTAGCTTTCACATGGCTTTGGAATCACTTGAATTGGAGTTGTATATGCTGAGATATGACTGAATGAATCCGGACTGCCACAGTAAACTTCGAATTGGAAAATCTGGGGTTGTTTTGGTAAATTTGACTTAGATACATTGCAAACTGGACTGAGTGGCCTTCTTCAACATTGTAGCCCTTTCTCTTAGCTTCGAAACGGTGTAAATTACACCTCAATCCGACGAGGATAGCTTCAGTTGTGTTAATTCCGCTAAGCAACAGCAAATCTGCCTTTTGTTTTCCAACCCAAACTTTGTTTCCGCATATGTCCTAGTTTGATTTTTCACTTATACACATGGTTGCAAATTTACAATTCAAAAGGGAATTGTTTGGTTAAAATACATTTAAGGTTTTCCAACCATCGAGGAGCTATACAAAAGAATACTAAACTAGCTCAACTCATGCTTCAAAACATCATAGTCTTTAAAAGGTGATTTCCTGTAAGGAAAACAAGGATAACGGAACGGGGTGAGCTAGAAGCTCAATGAGGTACCAACAGTATAAACAGTAGAATCAGTAGAATTCATGTGAAAGCACTTTGGAGGCACATATTCACATCAAATACGAGAAATGAATGAATGTCACAATGTAAAGGATACAGGTGGCTCTCAGGAGCCAAATCCCCGTTGCTATACTTGATCCAGTCTTGTTGACCCTCCGTCAACGTTCAAATAAAGGAACCAATCCAGTAGATCACCACTTTAACGCCAAAACCCCGTACACCAAACATACCCCTTACCGGGCCCGAACGCCAAACAGGAACAGGAATGGTAATACTCGAGTATACCGGAATCAAGAGTCTCAATACCCAAAGATTCCCCCAGGAACAGGCACCCATGGTTCTTCCTTCCCAAATTGCAAACAGTGGCAAATGGTGGAATCCCAGAATCTTACCTTCCACGTCCTCAAATGGGTCAAAGACTTGATGTTGTTCTACTACGTGAGCCAAAAGGTCGGTCATTCGTTGAATGGCTGCGGCCACTTGTACGTTCGGATCAATCCTAGGTTCAGGGTTTGGTTCAGACGTAGTTCCTCTTGTATCCCCTTCAGTCGTGGGTTGCCTAATTCCGCGACCACGACCACGTCCACTATGGGTGCCTTCCATATGGCTTAACCAGTCTAGGGTTGGACCACGAATATGGTATTAAAACCAAAGTATGCAGGTGCAAGTGATAAAAGTAGGCAATATACATATAACACATCTAACACAAACAGATCACACAGTAGCAGTCAATTAGATACAAGCAAAAGGAAACATCCTTCATGATACTAACTAAGCTAATGGTAAAAGAGCAACCAACTAAAAACTGCCCCTCTCTAGGGTTTCGGGCACAATCTACAAGAATAATACAATTTATATCTTAGGCATGGTTAATCATCCGTAATGAAACCCTAACACATCACATGACGTTCCATAGAATCGAATTTCGAGTCCGCCCAAGTCATTTCTAACCTCGGCTCTCATCTATTTAGTAGTCGGGTACCAGAATCCCAAAATAAGATAATTCACAACTCGGGCTGGCCAATCCCAAGAGTAATTCATCTACAATCGAGATTCTTATCTGACCTACAGATCTACTATCCCAAAGCACCATGATAAAGGTTTAAAACCTATAACATTTCATGATCCAAAGCTTATGCTCAAAAGAGCACTTAAACATTCGTACACATTCACGAAATTGGGACCATAACACCACTTGGCCCAAGCTCACTCCGCGCAGAGACCACGCGAAGCAGCTCTGATACCACCTGTGACAGCCCCACCTCCCCCTAAGGCGAACCAAAGGGTTCGGCGGACCGCCTGCCCAGCTCTCGCCGGGACTACGGATCCGGAACGAGCGTAAACCCTACCAACCGCTCAAAAGAACTTCGAGAAGATAACATTCACTGTCCGAAACCCAACCAAGCACAACAACTTTAGATAACCCTAGAGGTGTACTCTCCATGAGGTTGAGCTCAGGTTTAACAGGAAGGTCGTTGGATACTCTTCCAAACGACATCATAACAAGTGCAAGTAACAAGTTCAAGTACATGACAAGTACAAGTAATAGATTCCAGTTTGTTCAGTACAGGCAAGAGAACGAGTGTGATAAAGTACACCCTCGTCTCATACAAGATAAACAGTCAGGAAAGACATTCAACTAGCAATTTGCAAGTACAGGAAACCAGTTTAGCAATAATTCAGGGGAGTGGTACACTCACCAGTTCAAATAAGGATAACTTCAAAAGTTTCCTTCCCAAGTGTGGCTTTAATCGTCGGCACCTCCTAGAACAATCAAGGCAAACACTTAAGACTCGACTCCAAGACCTAGTATGGAATTCGCAAGTGAGACTCGGTTACGAGCCATATGCCTAGTCAAAAGAACCATTAATGCAAAGCAAAGAGGTGACCTCGGAGTGAAAAGGTAACAATTAGTCTTAAAGGCATGAACAACCTCAAAGCCCTACCTACAATGACTGACCAATTCCAAATTTGAAGTAGATAATGAAAGCAAGATCAATACTAGGAAAATAGGATTTTTCAGTTTCGCGCAACCCTATATGAAAAATCATATCTCAAGTTTTGTAAGTCCAAAATTAGTAAAAGTTATACTGTTGTAAAATACATTCAAAGGGCTATAACTTTCCAGAAAACATCCTTATAAGATTCAGAACGCAAGTCAGTCAAATTCAAGCTTCAAATTGCTGCTTTATCCAGTGAAAGACAGAACAGGTACAATATTTCAGTCAAATTTGAAAAATCACCATAAATGGTATAGACATAAAAAGGGTCCAAAATTTATACAGTTTATAGCCCTATGAATCTAGTTTAAAACGCAATAAACGGAACTCAATTCCAACATTCCTACATCAAGATATAGTAAATTTCCCGAGACTGTGCAGAAGCTCCGCGAAAATTTTGACAGCATTTCCCTTGTCTTTCTTTACTTTCCAACCAAACCTCAACACCCACAAATCACAAGCTATCAAACACCTTTAATTAGAGCCACCATAAGGCTTGAATACGAGTCATAAACCAAATCCACATATCACTAGAGTAAAATCACATGGAACGTATAAGTGAAAAATCAAACTAGGACATATGCGGAAACGAAGTTTGGGTTGGAAAACAAAAGGCAGATTTGCTGTTGCTTAGCGGAATTAACACAACTGAAGCTATCCTTGTCAGATTGAGGTGTAATTTACACTATTTTGAAGCTAAGAGAAAGGGCTACAATGTTGAAGAAGGTCACTCAGTCCAGTTTGCAATGTATCTAAGTCAAATTTACCAAAACAACCCCAGATTTTCCAATTCGATGTTTACTGTGGCAGTCCGGATTCATTCAGTCATATCTCAACATATACAACTCCAATTCAAGTGATTCCAAAGCCATTTGAAATCTAAGATACAAGGTTATAAGTTTTAAGAAGACATCATCAACCAAATCAGTAGTATTCCTGGTCAAACGAACCAATTACAGAAGCGGATTAGCAGGTTCGGACATAAACAGGGCAGCAGGGGTATTTCGGTCTTTTCACAGGCTACGTTTCTCCGATTGAGCTGAAATTTGCAGGCAACTATAAAATACCATCCTCTACAACTTTCATGTTTTAACCCAAGGCTAATTCGGCCTCTAACCTAGTCGAATAGTACCGGGCAGAACAGGCTTCATAGAAACCCTAATCTGGAATTTTTGCTTCAAACCAGAAATTTTCCACTAATCATTACAATTATCATACCAAAGTTTCATTCTAACCCATACTAGACCATCATGCATGGCCAAACAACATTAAACATATAAAAACAGAAAAATTTTGCATAAAATCAAAAATTCATCAAACACCACCAAAAGTCATGAAAACCTCCACAAAATCACCTAACTAACCTTCACAAGTCTTGAATTTATCATTATCAAAGCCAAAGATGGAATTTCTTGACTACTCACCTTGAAATCTCAAGAAAGGAAGCAACTTACACCACTATCTTTCAAACCACTTCACCTATTACTTCACTACCACCTAGCTAAGGGTTTTTATGGAGTGATTTAAAGTTTTATCGGTTAAGTTGTGAGATTGAGCAAGATTGAGTAGAAGAAATTTGATAGCTTTTCTTTCTTTTGTTCTCCAAGAAATTCGGCCAAGAGAGGGAAAATTAAGAGGATTTTTGGAAAATTTTTTGGTATTTATTTGGTAAAGGTGGCAAGATGGTCTTATGGTCAAATTCCAAGTCCAATAGCAAAGTGACACTTGTCCCTCTCTGTAATGCTAGGTTGTCCTTTTGTCTCTCCACTCTTATCCATACAACAACCTCTAATTATCTCATAACACTCGGTAAATTAAACCCAGTATCCAAAACCTAACCTAACGGGCCGAATTTTTCCGAACTTTTCGCACTAGTGGGTCCCACGTCCGGTATACGCTCTTAATTTCTCAAAAATTAATCGATACTAGAAAAATCATTTAAAAACTATATTTACTCATAAAAATTATTTTTAAAATTTTTTTGAATAAAGAAAATGTGGAAAAACGTGCAATTAAAAGAAAATAAAACCTAGAAATTCAGAAAATTACGGGTCCTCACACGTTCCCTTTTCCATTGGCACTTACACTGATGAAGTTGTTTGTGACGTCGTGCCTATGCACGCAACCCATGTCATCCTAGGGAGACCCTGGCAATTTGACAAACACGTCACATTCGACGGAAGGGCAAACAAGTACACACTCTTGCATGATGGCAAGCGCAAGGTCCTCACCCCACTTACACCTGCACAAGTGTATGAGGACCAACTTAAGTTGCAAAGAGAGTGTGAGCAAGACCGTCAAAGGAGGAAACCAAAGGCAGTCGACCCTGGCAACGGCTCCACTTCTGCAAGTGAGCCATCGACCAAGGGTCAAGGAAGCACACCTAGGGTTACACGTGACAAATCACCCACGACACATACCACTAGGAAGCAAAACATGATTATTAAGGCTAAGGACCTTAGAAAAGTTGTGAATTCTGACCAGCCTGTACTTCTCATGATTTGCAAATACGTGCTCTTGGATGTTGCTGAGCTCGATAAGGCATTGCCTACGAGTATGGTAGCTCTCTTGCAGGAATTTGAGGATGTTTTCCCTGACGAGGTCCCTGATGGCTTACCACCCATTCGAGGGATTGAACACCAAATCGACCTCATTCCTGGAGCACCACTACCCAACAAACCTGCTTACCGCATAGGCCCTGAGGAGACCAAGGAGCTTCAAAGGCAAGTTGATGGCCTCTTAGGTAAGGGTTGGGTGAAAGAGAGTCTAAGTCCTTGCGCTGTGCCTGTGATACTTGTCTCCAAAAAGGATGGTACTTGGCGTATGTGCACTAACTGTCGGGCTGTAAATGCTATCACTGTCAAATATCGTCATCCCATTCCTCGACTTGATGATATGCTTGATGAACTCGATGGTGCTATTATTTTCACCAAAATTGACTTAAGGAGTGTGATACGTTCCTCGATCATCACGTTTCGAGACACGTAGCACGTTTGCCCAAGGATCTAGCGAGGTTGTCCAACGCTTGGATTGCGGGACCTAGAATCAAACGGACGACACGATTTGATTTAGGTGGTAGACGACACTCCGATGAAGGTGAATACTCCAGGGGAATAGGTCGGA
The DNA here is from genome assembly GCF_003713205.1 of Coffea eugenioides. Lineage (NCBI taxonomy): Eukaryota > Viridiplantae > Streptophyta > Magnoliopsida > Gentianales > Rubiaceae > Coffea > Coffea eugenioides. Next base: position 13,911 of record NW_020862940.1, read on the forward strand.
TGAACAATCGAGGACAGGACGCAAGATTGCTCAATAACCCTTGCCAAAGCAAGTTAAAGTGCTCGAACTCTCTTCTTAGAAGAAGGAACGAATTAAACCAATTTTATTGATAAAACGACTACCTAAAACCTTACAAAGCAAGCCTATTTATAGGCTAAGAGTTACTAAAACCCTAACGAAAACAAGGAAGGGAAATTCGGCCATCTTGGGGTCAAGATGGGCCGGCCCATGCTCTACTAAATAACTAATCCAACTCTAAATAACTGCACTCTAACACCAAGGCATAAGGCCCTATTCGGCCAACTCACTTGGAGGCCCACTTAACTCTTCATGGGCTTGGATCATGGTGTAGATAACTTGATTGTCTCCTTCCAAGCCTTCAATATCTCTATGGACTCCATGTTGGTTTTGGACAATTCGAACAAGGGTTTGGAGGGATTCTTTGAAGAGCTTGGCTCGTGCACGTGTGACTGGGCCCAATGGAACTCGGACTGGGTCATTACTTGGGCTAAGGTCCGTGCACACATCAGTCCCCTCCACTTGAGCAGGATTTGTCCTCAAATCTGGATGGAAATGAATGACACGAACAAGGGTTGGTATCATGGCTCCAGTGGCTCCTCTTGTTCGTATCATTCCCCCCCTCTTGAAAGCAATTTGCCCACAAATTGAAGCACGAATGGTGACAAGACGAGTTACATGCCTTCGACTCAATCTTGTTATGATGGCTACAGATGGCATCCAATGCAAAGCCCATGTGCTAAGTTGGAAAATAACCCTTGTCGAACCTTGAATCTCACAAACCATCTTCAATGTATGCTCAACTTGATCGCTTGTGGTCATGAGGTAAGGGTCCTCAAAGTGGTATGAAGTGTATCCCATGAAATCGAACTCCGGCTCGAACACACTTGCAAGGCACCAAGGCGGATTTGGTGATGTTGGAGCTTCATGTGGACTAAGAGCAAGACGAAAATCATAATGGTCATTGAGGTACTTGTTCTTTAAACGAACCCTTGGTACACAACGATCCCCAAAATGTGGAGTGTTCCTTTCAAGACGAGCTCGAATCAACTCCCCTTTGGTGTGGACTGATTTGAGTTGACATTGTTCCATGAATGGATACCAACGGGGTTTAACTCTTGGAGTGCCAACTCCATGGAGGCTTGCAAAGTCTACAATTGATTTTGGAATGGAACACACCAAGATCAACTCAACTTGCCTTTCCTTGATCTGTATAAAAGTAGAAACCCTTAACAAAGTGAAGGTAAGTTCGTTAGGAAAATAATAGGCCTTCACCGGGTTGCTCAAGATCAGCCCACTTTCTCTCTTTTCTTCCTTTTTACCACCCATCTCATTAGATTTTTCCATCTCTTTTTCTAGTTCAGCAGCTGACCCTTTCATCTCATTACTTTCAACTCCCTCGGGTTTTACCTCTTCAGGCACAATTCCCTCATCTAGCTTTTTCTCCATTCTATAACGCTCAAGCTCACTTTTCATGCATGCTAGATCAATACAAAGTTGGTCATAAGTAAGTGATACAAGTGCAAGACGACGACTATTAAATAAGAAGGAATACTTATTAGTATGTCCGTCATATTTAATTTCTCGCCTCGACATCCATGCTTTGCCCAACAACACATGTGTCACTTGAATTGGGACTACATCACACAGCACCTCATCCACATATTTGCCGATGTGAATAGGTACAAGTGTGTGCTTAGTAACCCAAACATCACCATGAGTGCTCGTCAACTTGTACGGTTGAAGATGATCAATGGTTGGAAGATTTAATTTCTCAACCATGATAGCGCTTGCAAGGTTGACTTCACAACTCCCATCAATGGCCAAGCTACAAATTTTATCTTTGACACCGCAACGGGTATAAAACCAACCAAGCAACTGAGATTTGACGAGGTCCAATTGCTCATCTACACCACGTAATGCCACTTCTTTGACTCCCTTAGGATCAGGAAGACAATGTTGTGGGCTAGCTTTTATGCGTCTTGTATTCGCCATGACGTATGAGGGAACCTGCAAAAAGTTAGCAACGACACCGAAGATATTGCCTTTCACGCTCCCTTACGTGTATCCACTCGCACTCGTGTATATGGATGTCACTCTAATGGACTTACCAAATACCTTTACCTGTTGGGTTAGGTAGTTGAGAAAGACCGCTCAAGTCCAATAATTGTCACCAACTTTTTCCACAAGAGTAACCAAGAAGGTAAGACACAAATATGGGTGCAAAATGAAGTGGAAATGGACGACTTTGAAAGGCCAATAATGGCGGACAGAAATGGAAGTGCGCCAATGAGGACACAAAAGAAAGAAACCCTAGCTTCCTAAAATGTAGGAGTGGGTTCCTAGAATGTAGGAGAGTATTCCTAAAATGTAGGAGAGAATGTAGGAGAGTGTTCCTAAAATGTAGGAGAGAATGTAGGAGAGTATACCTAAAATGTAGGAGAGAATATAGGAGAAAATGTAGGAGAGTGTTCCTAAAATTTAGGAGAGAATGTATGAAAGTATTCCTAAAATATAGGAGAGGATGTAGGAGAGTATTCCTAAAATGTAGGAGAGAATGTAGGAGAGAATGTAGGAGAGTATCCAAGTGAGACAAGAGTAATCCAAGTGCTTTACTTAGTTTCCTAATTGACTTTGGAAAGCAAGTTAGTTTTGGAAAATTTATTAAACAACTTGGATGAAGCAAGCAACACTTGGACAGATTTGAAACAAAGGAACCCTAGCGCAAATGAAACCCTAGCCGCAAGTAGAAAACTCTAGCCGCAAGGATAACCCTAGCAAGAGAAGGAAACCCTAGTAGCCGTCATGTTATTGTTCTTGCTGCCCAAGCGACAACCAACTAACGAGACAGATTTGGGAGCAACGTTGAAACACCAACAACCAGAATTTTTGATGCAACAAACGACTCAAACGCAAGAAACAAGTTGTGGACAGAAATTATCAACAAACTAGACACAACACAAAGGAGATAACACACCAACAGATTTTGCGTTCGGATGAACAGTAACGTGAACAGTGTCGTATGAACAGTAACGGTGAACAGTGACTTTTTTTTTTTTTTTTTTGTAAGACAAGGCAGCGGAAACAAGGAAAACTAAGACAAAACTACGGATATAACGGAAGATACCTCCACCAAAGCTCTGAAGCCAACTGATACGTTTCTCGATCAACACGTTTCGAGACACGTAGCACGTTTGCCCAAGGATCTAGTTAGATTGTCCAACGCTTGGATTGCGGGACCTAGAATCAAACGGACGACACGATTTGATTTAGGTGGTAGACGACACTCCGATGAAGGTGAATACTCCAGGGGAATAGGTCGGATGAACAATCGAGGACAGGACGCAAGATTGCTCAATAACCCTTGCCAAAGCAAGTTAAAGTGCTCGAACTCTCTTCTTAGAAGAAGGAACGAATTAAACCAATTTTATTGATAAAACGACTACCTAAAACCTTACAAAGCAAGCCTATTTATAGGCTAAGAGTTACTAAAACCCTAACGAAAACAAGGGAAATTTGGCCATCTTGGGGTCAAGATGGGCCGGCCCATGCTCTACTAAATAACTAATCCAACTCTAAATAACTGCACTCTAACACCAAGGCCTAAGGCCCTATTCGGCCAACTCACTTGGAGGCCCACTTAACTCTTCATGGGCTTGGATCATGGTGTAGATAACTTGATTGTCTCCTTCCAAGCCTTCAATATCTCTATGGACTCCATGTTGGTTTTGGACAATTCGAACAAGGGTTTGGAGGGATTCTTTGAAGAGCTTGGCTCGTGCACGTGTGACTGGGCCCAATGAAACTCGGACTGGGTCATTACTTGGGCTAAGGTCTGTGCACACACCAGTCCCCTCCACTTGAGCAGGATTTGTCCTCAAATCGGGATGGAAATGAATGACACGAACAAGGGTTGGTATCATGGCTCCAGTGGCTCCTCTTGTTCGTATCAGAGTGGCTATCATCAAATTTGGATGAAAGAGGGCGATGAGTGGAAAACGGCCTTCAAAACCAAACATGGTCTCTATGAGTGGCTAGTCATGCCTTTTGGCTTGACTAATGCCCCTAGCACCTTCATGCGACTAATGAACCATGTTTTGAGACATTTTATTGGCAAGTTTGTGATTGTTTACTTTGATGACATCCTGATCTATAGTCGTAGTGAGCATGAGCACTTAGAGCATGTGAGATTAGTTCTTGAGACACTTCGACAGGCGCGTCTATACGCTAACCTCAAGAAGTGCACCTTTTGTACTAACGAGCTTGTGTTTTTAGGCTATGTGTAAGTTTGCAGGCCATCAAGGTGGACAAATCCAAGATTGAGGCCATCGAGCAATGGCCAACTCCCACATCCGTCCCTGACGTGCGCAACTTTCTTGGATTGGCGGGCTTTTACCGGCGATTTGTCAAAGATTTTAGCACCATTGCCGCCCCGTTGACTGCCGTGATAAAGAAGAATGACAAGTTCCATTGGGGAGAATCACAAGAACAAGCATTTCTCGCCCTCAAGGATACACTCACACATGCACCTGTGTTAGCATTACCAAACTTTAACAAGACTTTTGAAATTGAATGTGATGCTTCTGGTGTAGGTATTGGAGCAGTCCTCATGCAAGACAAGAGGCCTTGTGCCTTCTTTAGCGAGAAGTTGGGAGGAGCTGCATTAAACTACCCCACGTACGACAAGAAGTTGTACGCATTAGTGAGGGCCTTGGAGACTTGGCAACACTATCTTCGCCCTCGGGAGTTCGTGATACACACTGATCACGAGTCATCGAAGTACCTCAAAGGGCAACCCAAGTTGAGTAAGAGACATGCCAAATGGGTAAGCTTCATTGACACCTTTTCTTTTGCCATTAAGTATAAGACTGGCAAAACGAATGTGGTAGCTGATGCCTTATCACGTAGACATTCCTTGCTTGCCTTTCTTGATGCCAAGTTACTAGGGTTCGAAATGGTTAAGGAACTCTATACAAATGATCATGACTTTGGTAATATCTATGCTGCTTGTGTTAAGAACCCGCATGGGAAGTACTTTTTGCATGATGGATTTCTATTCCATGTCGATAAACTGTGTGTGCCTAATTCTTCCATTCGTGATCTTTTGATTCGAGAGGCACATAGTGGTGGTCTCATGGGCCACTTTGGCATTGCCAAGACTCTGGCCATGTTGCAAGAGCATTTTTACTGGCCACATATGCGTAGAGATGTTGAACGCATGGTTGGTAGGTGTGCTACTTGTCACAAGGCAAAGTCTACGACTAATCCATATGGCTTGTATACCCCGTTACCTATCCCTCACCATCCTTGGGTTGACTTGTCTATGGACTTTGTACTAGGTTTGCCTAGATCACCAAGGGGTAATGATTCCATATTTGTGGTGGTTGATAGATTTTCTAAAATGGCTCATTTTATTCCTTGTCACAAAACTGACGATGCATCTCATATTGCTAATTTATTCTTCAAAGAGATTGTCCGTCTGCATGGCATGCCTAGGACTATTGTTAGTGACAGAGATGTGAAGTTCCTGAGTTACTTTTGGAAGACTTTGTGGTCCAAACTGGGCACTAGGTTATTATTCTCCACCACTAGTCATCCACAAAGTGATGGACAAACTGAAGTTGTCAATCGCACACTTGGCACTTTACTTCGGGCCTTGATTAAAAAGAATCTTAAGTCTTGGGAGGAGTGCTTACCTCATGTTGAATTTATTTGCAATCGAACTGTGCACAGTGCAACACAATATTCTCCCTTTGAGATTGTTTATGGTTTCAACCCCCTGACCCCCCTTGATTTGGTGCCCTTACCTTCCTCTGAGCACACAAGCTTAGATGGGAAAAAGAAAGTTGATTTTGTGCGCAGGTTACATGAAGCCGTGCGAGCAAACATTGAGAAGCGTACGCAGCAATACATCCAGCAAGCCAACAAGTACCGTCGCCAGATGATTTTCGAGCCTGGAGATTGGGTTTGGCTACACTTGAGGAAAGAGCGATTCCCCAAGCAGCGTCAAAGCAAATTATCCCCAAGAGGTGATGGACCATTTCGAGTGCTCCAACGAGTCAATGACAACGCATACAAATTGGAGCTACCTGGGGAGTACAATGTTAGTGCAACCTTCAACGTCGCGGACCTAAGCCCATTTCTTGACGAGGAGGATCCAGATTTGAGGGCAAATCCTTCTCAAGAGAAGGGGACTGATGTGTGCACGAGTCTCGGCCCACGCAATGACCCAGTCCGAGTCCCATTGGGCCCAGTCACACGTGCACGGGCCAAACTCTTCAAAGAATCACTCCAAGCTCTGGTTGGAGTTGTCCAAGACCAATATGGAGTTCACAAAGATATTGAGGGCTTGGAGAGAGACAATCGAGTCATTTACACCATGATCCAAGCCCACGAGGAGTCAAGCGGGCCACCAAGAGAATAAGGCCTTAGGCCCCATCAATTAGTTAGCAATTAGTTAATGATTAAGTAAGAGCATGGGCCGGCCCATCTTGTTCCAAGAGCATGGGCCGACTTTTTCCTTTTCCTAGCCCCCTAGGGTTTTAGACACTTTAGCCTATAAATAGGCTTGCTTTGTAAGGTTTAAGGGGTCAGAACTTTCATCAATAAAATTGTTTTATTTTCGTTCCTTCTTCTAAGAAGAGTGTTCAAGCTTTTTACTTGCTTTGGCAAGGGTTTTGAGCAATCTTGCGTCTCGTCCTAGATTGTTCTACCGACCTATCCCGTGGAGTAGCCACCTTCATTGGAGTCGTCGTTCTACCGTCTTGAATCAAATCGTGTCGTCCGTTTGGTTCTAGATCCCGCAATTCCAAGCGTTGGACAACCTCGCTAGATCCTTGGGCAAACGTGCTACGTGTCTCGAAACAAGTTGATCGAGGAACGTATCAGTTTTGGAGTATAAACGGTTAAGTTGTGAGATTGGGCAAGATTAAGAAGAAGGAAGTTGGAGATTTTTTTTCCCTTTCTTTGCTCAAGAAGTTCGGCCAAGGGGAGGAAAAAATGAAGATATTTTTAGTCAATTTTTTGGTTAAATGGTAAAGTAAGAAAGTTGGTCAAACCATCCTCAAGTCACAAGGTGACACTTGTCACCCCTTTTTGTTTGAGCTTATCCTTTTGTCTTCCAAGGTTAATCCCTTCATGCATCCTCTAATTGGCTCATAATTGCATGTAATATAATCTCTGTCTATATAACTTAACCTAATTGGCCGCATTTTATCAAACTTACCGCACTAGTGGATCCCACAACCGGTATACGCTCCTAAGAATTTTAGTCATTGCATTAAACACGATTTCTTTCTAGATATATAGTGGCATGGTAAGAAAAATTTCGAGGACGAAATTTCTTTAAGGGGGAGAGAGTGTGAGGACCTGTAAATTTTTCGTATTTTATATTATTTTATTTTATTCTTTCACATGCATTTTCTTCATTATACCTATTATATTAATTTTTTCAGAGATTTTATAAGTAAGTATAGTTTTAAAATAATTTTTCTAGTGTAAGTTAGTTTATGTGACATTAGTAGTGTATCTTGGACGTGGGACCCGCTAGTGCGGTTAGTGCGATAAAATTTTGACCCCTAGTTGAAGTTTTGTGTTAAGGGATATTATTTTACAAGGTGCTAGGAGATTATTAGAGGTTAGCTAGATATATTAACCATTGGGAGAAAGAAGATAAGCTTGAGACATCTAAGGTGCCACGTGTCGCGAATCCATTGGAAGTTGGACTTGACCAACTCTTATTTAACTTTACCAAAATCAAAATTGACCCAAATCTTCTTCATTCTTGCCCTCTCTTGGCCGAAAATTTGGAGAGCAAAAGAGAGAAAGATAGCTTCATCTTCCACTTCAATTTCTTGCCTAAACTTTGAGATTTCACCGATGGACTTGCAAAATACTCCATAGAAGTTGTTCTCTAAGGAAGCTTGAGGGTTCCTATGGAATGATTTGGGAAGAGAAAGGTGTGGATAGCCTCTTTGCCTAAGGTTTAAGGTATTTATGCTAAGAATCTTTCTCTATTTCAGATAATTTCAAATTAGTGTCTTATGGAGGCAACTTTGGTAGTTTTATGCAAAATTTCATGGTTGGAAGTGATATTATGGAAATTTTCAGTTTTATCATGAATTTTCTGTCCAAATATGAAGCTTGAAGGTTAGTTAGGATTTCCTAGCTTTGACATGTGCAAAATCTAGTGTTTATGTGTTATTTCACTTTGCTTAAAGAAATTTCAGCTTTGATGCATAAATTTCAGGTTTAGGGTTTCTAATTTGGACATGATTAGAGTTACTTTTGGATCTACAAATTGGTTGTATATTAAGGGTGTTTGATAGCTTGTGATTTGTGGGTATACTTGTGGTTGAAATTGAGAAGTGATTGGTGTTAATGTTTGGATGGAAAAGTAAAGAAAAACAAAGGGAGGTGCTGTCAAAATTTCGGCAAGAACTCCTGAGCAGTCTCAGAACATCTGTTATAACTTGATGTAGAAATGTCAGAATTGAGTTCCGTTTGTTGCATTTGAAACTAGATTCATAGATCTACAAACCATGAAAATTTCAGAACCTGGTTCTGTCTGTACGATTTATGGTGATTTTTCAAAGTTGACTGAAATATTGTACCCGTTCTGTCTTGTACTGGATAAAACAGCAATTTGAGGTTCGAATTTGACTGACTTGTGTTCTGAATCTTACAATGGTGTCTTCTGGGAAGTTGTAGCCCTTTGAATGTTTTTTCCAACGGTATAAATTTTATCAATTTTGGACTTAAGAAGCTTGAGATATGATTTTTCTTATAATGTTGCGCAAAACTGGAAAATTCTGTTTTCTTAACCTTGATCTTACTTTCATTTTCTACTTTAAATTTGGAGTTAGTAAAGCATTGTAGGTAGGGCTTTGAGGTTGTTCCTGCCTTTAGAACCAACTGTTACCTTTTCACTTCAAATCCACCACTTTGCTTTGCATTAATGGTTCATTTGCATGGGCATACGACTAGTAGTCGAGCCTCACTTGTACATTCTGTTTACTCCGTTTTGGATGTAGAAACTTCAATTGTTTTACTTTGGTTATTTTTAGGGTTTCTTGGCGATTAAGCCACTTTGGGTGAAAACTTTTGAAGTATCTGTACTTGAACTGGTGAGTGTACCACTCCCCTTATTTGTTGCTTAACTTGGTTTCTGCACCTGCAATCTGTGATTTGAACGACTGTACTATCTGTTTATTCTGTTTGAGACGAGGGTGTACTTTATCACACTCGTTCTCTTGTCTGTTTGTATGCCTATTTACCGTTTGTAATCTGTTATCTGTATCTGAGTCTGTTCGGACATCGTTTGGAGGCTGATATCCAACGACCCTTCTATGACCTCTGAGCTCAACACCTGTGGCAAGTTACTCAAGTCGAGCCGGCAAGGGCCTGGTCGATTAGATAACGAACCACAGTAGTCTGTTCTAGGAATCTTTGGGTATTGAGACCCTTGATTCCGGTATACTCGAGTATTACCATTTCTGTTTCCTATTTGGCGTTCGGACCCGGTAAGGGGTATGCTTGGTGAACAGGATTTGGCGTAAATGGGGTCTACGGTCATGTTTGTTTCTTCGAGCGTTGACGGAGAGTCAACGAGTTGGGATCAAGTACTGCAAATGGGGAAATTTGGCTCCTGAGAGCCACCCGTATCCTTTCTATTTAAGATGTTTGTTCATTTCCTTGGTACTTTTACTTGGCCTGATGAACACGAGGTGTATTGCTTGTTAAACTTTCAAATTCTGGTTTGGTCACATTTTGTAAATTAGCTTCTGACCATGCTTAGTTCACATGGATAATGATGGAACTGGGTGTTGGTGTCTTCATAAGAAATGTAGGGCTTTGTTTCAGATTCAAAACGGTATAAAGTACGTCCAAATCCGAGATTCGTAGCTCCCGTTATAGCCAAAACAAGATCGTGAGTCAGAACTGCCTTGAACACTGGACAGTTCTGACAGGTAATTTGGCACTCATTTTCGTTCTGTTCTGAGTTGATCCAGGTCTTGGCCAAAACATAAAAGTTTTAGCCTTATGTCTTAGCTTTCCAATGCCTTTGGAATTTCTTCATTTGGGTTTGTGAGCTGTGAGTTATGGTCCGGAAAACATACCCTGTCTGTCACCCTAAAGTGCGAACTTCTGGCACTATTTTCCATACTTTCGACCTATTTCTGTTCAGATCCGGATTTAGGTGTCTTCACGAAAGTTATAACCTTTTCTTTTAGCTTCGAAACGATATCTCATACACTTTAATCTGACATTCCTAGCCCAACTTATGGTCAAAACAGTTTGGGACAGTAACTATGCCCATTTCCGTTTGCCGGCCGTTTCCATTTCCGTTTGCCGATTCTGCACATGGATGTGCCAATTTTGCCGTTTTGCTTAATTTACACACTTTTGTAGTTGTTTGTGTGATAATAGGGCTCAATAATATGGCTCAACCTTCTGCTATAGGCGGTGACGGGCTAGACGGAGCCGGTGGGGCCCACTAGCTGACGACTTGAATTCATTTCCGTACTTTCTCTCGTTATACTTGCTCTTTAGGTGAGTAATCAGGGTTTCTGTGTAACTCAATACTAATATGAGTTTACTATGAAAAATGGGCACTTAGGCGAGGGTGTACTTTATCGCACTCAATCTAAACCCATTAGTTGTTATTGATACCTGTGAAATATGATTTTGTGATTTTTGATGGAGCATTTATTGCTTGTGAAACATTTGCGGAGCATTTATTGCTTGTGACGCAATTTGGGAGCATTTATTGCTTGAACTATGATTTTAAAGCATTTATTGCTTGAAGAATATTTTAGAGCATTTATTGCTCGTGACTTGAGCTGAGACTCATGGTCTCTCTATGTGAGATCCTTTAAGAGAAGCGAGCTGCGTGGCTCAGGATCTCAAGGGTCAACCAGTGATCAAACTCGACAAATGAGTTGGCTTGGGAGCCACCCGTATCCTTACCATGTGGTGTTACTTTTCTGCTTTTGCTTTGCTCTCACTATGCAAATGTTGACATGTAAAAATTATATTTTTACCCCTGGTTAGTCACTAAGCTTATAGCTTACCCCCCTTTCTTTTGTTTTCCTTAGCAGGGGCCGACGCGGGGAAATTTTGGCACCATCACTAGTATAGTTGGGTTTTGTTTGTAATAACCGAATAGTTAATATGTTTTTCCCTATTATAGTGATCCGTGTAAGGACCCTTCTTAGGGTCTACTCTTTGGTTTTGGTTATAATCATAAGGATGTAATGGTATGGGTAGTTACTTTTGGGGATGTAAATAGAACTCTTTTGCCGATGTATATAATATGAATAGTACTCTTTTGGTACTTTTAGCTTTTATTTGCTTTTGACTTCGAGTCCTGGCGCGAGCTGGGCAAGCGACCCGCTAAGCCCTCTGGTTCGCCTTAGGGGAAGGTGGGGTCGTCACAAACCAGTTGGTCAATCATGCGCCTTTGGGTTGTCATTTCCATGCTCAATTCATTGAATTTGTTTAACATCTCGCTCAACTGAACTCCCAATTTTGCAGTGTCTGCTGGAGGTGCCGTGGTGGACTTGTCAGATGATTCCAGATGTGTACTCATGTTTACACTATTTCTCGAAACTCGGCTATGTGATCGTGTAATGATGGGGTTTCTTTGTGAAGTTATATTTACAATTACCTGAAAATTTAGGAAAAACCTTATTGAAATTCCTCTATTGACCAGCTGTTGACAAAGCAAGAAAAGAAAGAAAAAGAAAAAGACACGAGTTAGTATATATTGAGGTAATTCAGATGCATGTCCTATTGTGGGACTCTTTTATCCCAAGGGTTGGCCTAGCATGAAAATGCAATCCTTCAGAGCAGGCACTATACATTACCTGATGGACCCGATCAATTTATTGATATTCGAGTGAAAAGTAATTTGAAAAAAAAGGTCGATTGGTGTGGCAAGAGACATCTATCCTCACAAATTGAGAACGAAGTCCGAATGGATTGATCACTTTGATTAACACAAAAAATGATGTGTGAAAGAGCCTACTCTTGAAAGGATTGTAATGTCTCAACTAGTTTATTCAGTGACCCTTAGATCGAAACCCTAAAAGAAAATAAATGGATTAAATGGATCGGATAAAATTGATGATTTATTCAAAAATTGACTGGATCGCCCTAAAAATGGGTAAATTGGTCAAATAGTTTGAATGAAATTGATGATTTATTCAAAATCGAATAGATCACCCTAAAAATGGGTAAATTGGTCAAATAGTTTGAATGAAATTGGTAATTTGTTCAAAATCGAATAGATCACCCTAAAAATGGGTAAATTTGTCAAATGAAATTGATGATTTATTCAAAATTAACTGAATCGCCCTAAAATGGGTAAATTGATCAAATAGTTTGAATGAGATTGATAATTTGTTCAAAATCGAATAGATCACCCTAAAAATGGGTAAACTGGTCAAATGAAATTGATGATTTATTCAAAATTGACTGAATCACCCTAAAATAGATAAACTAGTCAAATGAATTGAATGAAATTGATGATTTATTCAAAATTGACTGGATCACCCTAAAAATGGGTAAACTGGTCAAATGAATTGAAGGAAATTGATTGATCATATAGATCGGATGGAGTGATGATTTATTCAAAAATTGACTAGATTGTTTTAAAAATGAATAAATTGGTAAAATCGATTGGATGGTATTGACGGTTTATTCAAAATTGGTTGGATTGTCCACCGATATGTAGTTTCAAAACTCACAAATTTTGTTGCAATGCATTAGTCTATGAGTTTTCTAAAATCAAGATTTGGCCTCAATATATTTATCATCTCAACAATGAGGAATTATTTATGAATTTCTTCAACTTAATGTCCTTTACACAAGGAATTTTTATCAATTCTGATAAAATGGCCAAAAGATGATTGTTAGATGCTTCTATTCTAATGTGCAAAAGTTGCTCTATTATCTTCGAGGCCAATGTCACCATCGTGAAAGGGATCAGATCCAACCTTACCTTGTGCACTACCCCTTTGGATGATACAAAACTATAAACGTGCAAGTCTCATTGGATTACATATCTGAGACACAAGGTGGTTTATTCCTATCGTGGGATCCCCTATGCGGCATTCCCTTCTAAGGTTTATGCATGATGCCAATTTATCAAAGCAATTAAATATGCAATTTGAAATGAAAACATGACCTAAAGGGACCCTTTGTATGCCAGGGTGGGCCTAAAATGATGTGCAATTATTAACCTACAAATGCAATATATTGGAATTTAAACGTGCAATAACCTATCTAAGAGAGTAGGTTCTAAAAGAGTATCATACCAGAGCTCTTATTTCTAAGGCTTATGAATGCAATAGAACAAAGAAAGGTTAGTTCAATTGATATATGACACATAACACATTGGAGCAAACAAAAATAATATGAAAAAATAGAAGGCAATTAAATAAAGAAGGGTGCAATCCCTCCCCTCATGCCTAGTGTTCCTATTTGAGTAAGGTTGACTCTATCTTAGGTAATTTCTAACATGGATGCATGAAGTTGGGTTCACTAATGCATCTAGACTCAATAAGGTTCAGGTCCTCAAACTTTCAGACCAAAGGCGAAGGGTCATCAATCCCAAGACCTAAGAGTCGATGGTTCGAATAATCCCTTGGACATTGCTACGCGCACGTCATGTCACGGCCACATGTCCAAGTGGATCGATCCTAATCCTAATCGGGTAGAGTGGTGTGACAACTATTAAAAGTAAAAGAAATGAGGGGTTATAAAGTAAAACGTATGCACATATGAAGTGCTCCTTTTGAAGGGAGGGATTAAATACCATCAAATCACAAATATACCATCGCTATATGGATGCAAAACCTAAACTTAGGAGGATATCGAGGGGTCGGAATATCTCTTCAAATCTTATTTGGTGCAAATCACATTAATTGTGATGCCCAAGAGTGACTCTTTGAAGAGGCCACGAATATGCAAAAATATGAGACTCGGAAAAAAGAAAAGAAAATAATAATTATACAAATATACATGATCTAAAGGAATGCATCATAACGGGTGCGGGGGGGAGGGGGGCTAAAATTCGTGACTTTAATTTTTCCTTTAATAGAGGGAATACGAGCGTGCTAAGACTAGAAAGCCATACTCGTCCATATCCCATATTCGAAGGGTATTTTCTATCTAATTAAGCAAATGATCTAAGCTAGTTCTAATTCTTAAATGGAATGCAAGTCTAATGTCATGTTTTCACACATAGGGGTAAGGGATATACATATAGGGGAAATATCATGCAAAATGATAAAAAATCCTAAGAAGTAGAAAATATGCATGAAATGTAGTGATTTTGTCACACAAACATGATCTAACACGTGAACGGTTCCTAAGGGTCTAGCGTTGAACTAGCCCATGTCTACAAGTTCTCACCAGCGTTGGACTAGTGAGAAATTGAAAAAAGGACCACAACTAGCGTTGGACTAGTGTGGAGTCGGGAAAAGGGCCACAACTAGCATTGAACTAGTGTGGTGACGTCATGCACTTATTAAAATCAAATAAATCAAATAAACATAATAAAAATAATTAAACACATAATATCACATAAAACACATAGCACATAAGCATGATATCTAAATGTAAGACCCTAAGAAAGCGACTAACATGTAACACACAAGCATGCAAAACACACAAAGCAAATAAAACAAATAAAGACCTAACTATTACATTTGGGGGGCCCTAACTACAATCTACGGGGGGGAAAAGAATAAAATAATAAAACAACCACCTAACTATTACATATCTAAATACATGTCTTGAACCCCCTAACTATTACAATTTGACATTTAAATGCCTCTTAAATAATCAAACATTAAATTAAAATGAATATGTGAAATTAAAAGAAACAAATAAAGTGAATAAATAAACAAAACAAAATAAGTAATGAAAGTAAAAACATTCAAAATCATGCAATTACACACATAGATTCACATATGGTCAAGTAAAATCCAAATAAAGGAGTAGAGTGTATTTCCCTTGAATTGGTGACCTAATAAAATGAAATTTCTCTTATTTACCCTCCAAAACAATAAAATGGTTAAGGCATCACTTTAATTAACAAATAATCATAAAAGATGGAAATAAACATGAATTTGAACAATTAAAACATTTAAATGAAAGTAAACAACCCATATTCAAGAAATTAAAGCAAATAAGGACCTAATTGAAACAATTAAAGAAGTTTTAGGGGTCAAATCATTATTACTACAAATGTAAGGGTCTAAATTAAAATAAAATAAAATTAAGGGCTTAAGATGATGTGACGCCCCCACTTCTCCCTAAGGCGAACAAAAGGGTATCCGCGGGACGCCTGCCCAACTCTCGTTAGGACTCAAGACAATTCGATTCAACCTTAACGATACATAACCGTTCATACAAGTCTAATAAAGAAAAATCGCTTCCATAACCAAATATCTCGTCTTACACCACGAGTTCCAAAATACATCAAGTTTCCAAAATATACAAATGCCAAAGGTCTAGTCGATTACATTTGAAACCCGAATACAAAAGTACATCCCAAGGGTTTCTTCGAGTTTCACTCCAAGGTCGTTCCTGTTAAGGAAAACAAATCTACGGGGTGAGCAATTGCTCGTGAGGCCAAGAAACACACATGCAAGCACGTTGTCCAAATAACAATCCCAAATAACAAGAAAACGATAATATTCGAGTAATTAACAATTCAAGTGATATATAACAGAAACAATTCAAGGATATGGTAGCTCTCAGGAGCTAAGTTCCACTTACTTTGCCAGATCTCAATCGTATACCTTCCTGTGATGACTCTCCGTCAACCGGGTCGGTATTTCCAATCCGTAGACTCCACTTTACTTCACAAGTCCTTCCACCTTACAACCCCCTACCGGGCCCAAACGTCGATAAAGGCGCTACTGCACGAGTAGGCCAAGCAAGATCTCCCCAATAGATCAAGTTTATCATTTCATTCCCATGGCTCACCAAAGTTCCCGACCAAGCCCACGCCGGCTCGAGTCCCAAGGTCAGCCTATGGGTTTGGGCGTCCCCCATTTAACATTTATGAGTCGAGGAGATTCACTCCAACGACGTATGCAGTCATAGCATACCATTTCATTTCATTCAATCATTCAATATCATTCAATCGCTCATTTCATTCAATCCATTCAATACATTTCATTCCATTCATTTCATTTCAATCAATTCAATCACGATTCATTCAAATGAGAATGAGTGCGGTAAAGTACACACTCGACTCCATTTCCAAAATCTCCAATCATTAATAACAATTAAGCATGTATCAAGTTTGCATACACTTGATACTCACCAAGTAATTCAAGAAGTAAAGCACAAGCAGTTGTTTAGGCGTCTCCGGTGATATCCTCTTGAAGGTCCTCTTGAGTGCCTGAGCAATAATATTGAACTATTACACACTATCACTTAAAACCCCTACTTATCGAGAAAGATTGCACTCATGTACAATTTAAGAAGATATCATGAGAATGAGCCTTAATTACTCGTAAATCGAGACTCAAAAGTGGGGTTTAAAAACACAAGAAAAATCTGATTTTCATCTTTGAAATCAAGTGTAAAATGGTCAAACGATATCGAAAGAAAATGGAGAGTTCTAAAAACTCAATTTCCTTTAAGTTCGGAAATTTCAGATTTGACAAGCAATCTTTGAAAAATCGTATCTCACTCTCTGTACGTCCAAAATTGGAAAACTTAGTACCGTTGGAAACTAGTTCCGAAGTACTAAAAGTTCCTAGAAGACATTTTTCCATGATTCAAAATGGAAGACATTCAAATTTTGGCCTCAAGTTGCTGATTTGGGCTCCCCGGACAGATTCGGGGTTGGTTTTTGACAAATTTTGAAAATTCGGAAAAATTCACAGAATATGAACTAGCCTCTCAAATTTGAAACTCAATTAGAGTTACAATCAATGTTTACAACACAACAAACGGAACAAGAAACAGATTTTTGAGCGCCAGGATATAGCAGCTCAAAGTTGCTGAAAATTCCTCACTGAACAAGGATTTTCTAGATTTGAAACATAAATTTTGAGACTTCGGTTGGGCCTCGAAATGGACTTGGAATGGGATCAAATTTGATAGTATTACCCTACCATATAAGGGCTATTCCTCTGTCAAATTTCATGCAAAAATTCGTACGGAAGGTCAGTTAACAAAGCCACTAAAGTTCCAAGAATTTCCAAGACAAACCTGCCTTGTACTTCCGTTTTCCTTTTTTTTTGACTTTTGGCCAATGAAATTGACTCAAATCCGGTAGCCAAATACATTTGGTAGGTGATTGACACCAAAAGTTTCAAAATAACAAGTCCCAATTCGAAATAAGCAATCACTGATGCAGTTCTATAATTCAGCCACAACTCACTCAATTCAACTTGGAATTGGGCGTGGTTAGTGGCGTTGGAAACTACATTCATAAGGCTACAATTTCTCAGAAGAAATAATTTTGAAATTCTGTCCATAACTAGCTCATATTCGAGCAACAAGTCACAGCACATAACAAGTTTTCTAACACAGCAGTGAAACAGGACAGTTAACTTTGAAAGGCTGGTACGGTTCACTCAAGTTGAATCAGGGGATGCATTTTATACCATTAGAAAAATGGAAGTATCTAGTTTCTAATACCGCAAATGGAACTCGATTTTGACATTGGAACAAAGAGTTATGATCGTTTAAAGTTCGCTGCCAGAGTAACTCTGGACATGTTTTCCAGCCATGAAGAAATTTCGAAATTCAAACATTTACCCAACCAAATCAAGTGATTTTTGGTGGAAACTTTTCATACAACCTATACAACATATCTACATCAAAATCAAGATAATTTGACCACAAAAAATCACACCAAAAGGTGCGGCAAGAACAGGGCAGAACCGGCCCTTCTTCCTTTGAGTTTCTTTCTACTCTTTCAACTTAAATCCACTAGATTAACACTTAATGAACATAAATAACATTCAAAATCATCACATCAGTCCAACAAGTCCATTGTGGGATTTCATAGAGCCCACTCACATGATTTTCAACAATCCAAAGCTACCCACATGAAGCTACAAGTTTCTAAGTGCAATCTAACTTACAAAAGCTAAGATTCAAGAGTTGGATGATTAACTACCTTCTTAGATGATGAACTCGGAAAGTTTTGGTCCTTTGAGCTCCAAGAAACCATGAGGATGAAGCTCTCTTCCTAGTCCAAGATGATCTCCAAGTGGTTTTGAGTTTGTGGTAGAAATTTGAAGTGATTTGGTGCAAGAAAGTGAGGTGAAATGATGAAGGTTTTGCTCCTTCTTTTCCTTGGTGTTGTTCGGCCACAATGAGAGAAAAGAGAGAGTGTGTTGCAGCTGCAAAAGCTTCTTGACTAAGCTTGGTAGGTGAAAGGTTTAAGTTCTCAAAAGTCAACCCTCCAATAGTGCGTGTACGCGCGCGTTTCGTGCTCGTTTCCTCTCGGGTTTGTTTCACTTGTGCACTAAACCTCTAATGCACTTCCGTTAACACTATTATTATTCACTCTTAATAGTCTAAAAATAAAGGTCTAAAGTCCCTCAATTAATCGCGCGCGCAAAACGCGTACTTCCGATTTGTGCGCGATAAAACGAAATTTCTAAGGAATTTTTATAACGAAAGTATAACTAACTAATACTTGGGTAATAAATCATGAAAATAACTATTTTGGAGCAAACCAATAAATAAGTGAATAAATCGATAAAATAATTAAATAAAAATAAATGAAAATAAAAAATAAAATTATGGTCCTACAACATCGCTCTCGCCCTAAGAGATTTCGTCCTTCGAAATTATATCTTGATTTAACGAACAAGGTTTGGATAATTTTCCTGAATTTCTTTCTTCAACCTTCCCCAGATTACTTCCTCCACAGTCCATGGTTCCCTCCAGAGAACTTTCCACAC